>NW_006239664.1:68662-112218 GCF_000226075.1 Solanum tuberosum | reverse complement strand
CCAAATTCCTTTGTTAATATCGAATTCAAATTCAAGAAATTAGCCTTCATAATTGTGTGTTATTTGACAATTGAAATATTTAGGTTGAAATTGTTTACGGATCTCATTATCTAGCTCAGAAGCACATGACGGATACTCTTCTTCTTGTTGTTTCTTTCAATTTGTAAATCCAGTTGGAGGATTTGACATGTTCTGTTGCCATCGTTTTAGTTTCAGAATCATGGTTTCATTTATTCGTACATCTTCTCAAATTAAAAACATTTGATCCTCAATGAAGGTAAAAGGTCATATTAGAGATGCAGCAGTTCCCAAATTGAGATAGCAGTCAAGTGGAACTGCATCTGCTTATGGCTTGCTTTTCTAATCAATATTGCAAATTTCAGGTGGCGATACTAAGTGAAATGAAGAATTCCGAGAGAGCATCAGACAAGTTGCTGATGGTGTACTATCCATTTCTAGGATTCGCTGTTTTAGCAATTTTACGTGGTCTACTACCTCATTCTGGCAAGAGTGCGAGCATTGGAAAAAGATCCGTTATAGGCAGGAAGAAGAAGGCTTAATCTTTCAACTCAGAAGCTTAGAATTGAAGAGTTTGTATTTCTTTAGGCAGTGATACCTACAAACCATATCAATTTTTGTTATTGGTTCTTTTTAGTTGACATTATATTTTGATGGCTTGTGCACGAGTTTTCACGTAAACAATCACAAAATGAGTTTTAGTTTCACAAGTGCTGATGACATTGTTAGTTTTAAATCTTGATATAATTTCCTTCTCGTTCGCAACGATCTGCTGTTGCATCTTCAAAGATCAATTTTCTTGCTAGAAAGTCTAGCAAAGTACTATATACCAGAAATAGGAACTCCATTTGAGTTGTCTAAAAGACTATTACAATGTATTTCGATTGGATTAACTAGTTTCTCAACAGTTGATTTTGCGTGCTTCAGTAGCTGACACTTGACAGAAACAAAAAAAATTATATTTGACGGCATTACTTGGCGGAAAATTTGAACTAATGGAAATTATTCAGGAAAATATATGGGATAGGATTGCTAATTGCATTCGAGATGTAGCTGGAGTTGAGGTGATGGGTCTCGACAGGTAAAAGAAAGTCATTTTTCTTAAATTGGAAGGAAAATAAATTTATTATAAAAATTGTTGGAATATTAACACCCAGATTTGCCTAAGAAATAGATATATTCCATCTGTTCCTTTATAGATTAGAGCAACTATGTTACCTACTTACGTTATGTAAAACAAATAAAGTAATGACACAATATTTTATTGTGGAAAATTTTAAAAAAGAACTGCTTCTGGATCTACTCATTATTGACTAGTGAGCGAGATTTCAAAGGGAAACATTATTTGCATAATTAGCATTACTGTTGAGTGGCAGTTGCAAAGAGACGAAGACGAAAATGGGTGGTTTTGTTAAGCTATTGGACTTGCTTCTTTTCATCTACTTCTTCTTCATGGCCATTGTTGCACCACTCTTTGATGGTCAAACTGCCCTTCCTAAACACATATTTCACCCTGTGTTGGTTGACCTAAAGAGCTGGTACACTCAAGAATGTGGTGATTATTTGGTTTCTGAGAAACCCCATTTCTTTGTTGGGTTAATCTGGTTGGAGCTTCTCTTTGCTTGGCCCATCTGCCTCCTTAGTCTTTATGCCATTGCAGCTGGAAAATCTTGGATTAAAACTACCTCCTTGCTATATGGTGTTTCCACTCTCACTTCAATGGTAAGAAATTTGCTTATTGTTTATATTTGGGGCTGATTGCAATCTGTCTTGTTTGTCTCTGGACTCTGTTAATTTAAGATTAATAGATTGTTGTGCTAGCTTCAAATTGTCTTGTTTTTGTGGTTGATGTTTCATATATCAGTGGAATTGGATTTAAATTAGATTGAATTTGATAACATTATGGGATGAAGCAGATGCATTCTGGGTGAATTTTTGCTTTGCTTGCTCTTTCCCCCTCATAAGATCGGATTCATCAGATAGCTCTAGTATATTCGAATATAAGTTGTATTGACATTACCCCTAAGATGAAAGATTGTAACTTTTGGACCTTTTATGGTTAATGGAAATAATTTGAGAAATTAATGTGAATGATAGTATGCTGAGGTTGGGAGTAGCGGGAGTTACGAGAGATAGAAGTAGGCCGAAGAAGAACTGGGGGAGGTGATTAAACCTGACATGAGACAGCTTTAGCTTAACGACAATATGATCCTAGAAAGGAAGGTATGAAGGTCGAAGATGAGAGTATAAGGTTATAAGTTAGAGAGTGTGGTCTCACTTTATGTGGGATGGGCAGGGAGCTAGCCTCCTATCCTTATTAGTAGTTTTTTTAGTCTCTTATTCTTCCATGTGTATTAGTATATGTTGCTTCACTTGCTTTGCTTTCTTGTTTTCATACTTGCTTACAATCTTGCTTCGAAAACTTCCCTTTTGAGCCAAGGGTATGTTGGAAACAACCTCTAAAGTCTAAACCCACAAAGATAGGGGTAAGGTCTGCGTACATCCACACTCTCCAAACTCCACTTGTGGGACTACACTTGGTATATATGTTGTTGTTGATGTATGCTTGGAAGTTGGAACTCTATTTTCACCTTATCAAGAAAAGTTGGAACTCTATTTTACCACTAGAGTTTCCATTTCGATTTGCAATGTCAAGTTCTTTATCTGGTTTCTTCTCTCCAGCTTGGCATCATGCCACCTTGTTTCTTTTACTATGATTATCTTTACGCAGTGGCGAATTTACAGCCAAAAAATAGAGTACCCGCACCCGTGGTCTCTTCGTAAAATTAGATATTTTATATGTATATTTTTTAAGATTTTGTATAATATTATATTCTTGCACCCGTACTACAAGAAGTCTAAATGGTCCACATGGTTAAATGTTGAGCTTTTGACCTTGAGGATTAAAGGATCAATTCTCACTTCAATACATTTTACTTGGTGCACCCATTTTCGAAAAATCCTAGATTCGCCTCTGTCTTTACGTTTTTTACCTTAAGTACTTAACTTGCTTTTGAGATAAGAGTCAAGTGGAATTGCATCTGCTTATGGTTTACTTTTCTAATCAATGTTGCTAATCTCAGGTGGCAATACTAAGTGAAATGAAGGGTTCCGAGAAAGCATCAGACAAGTTGCTGATGGTGTACTATCCATTTCTAGGATTTGCTGTTTTAGCGATTTTACGTGGTCTACTACCTCATTCTAGCAAGAGTGTTAGCATTGGAAAAGGATCCACGATAAGCAGAAAGAAGAGGGCTTAATCTTTCAACGAATTGAAGAGTTTGTATTTCTTTTGGCATTGATCTTTCAATTTCGACTCCAGAAACCATATCAATTTTGGCTCTTTTTGAGTTTCCCTAGCTGATATAAAGTTATGATGCTTGTGTTGTGTATGAATTTTAAGGTCACAAGTTCGAGCCCTGCACCAAACAAATTAAATTCAGTATTTAAGTGGACAAGGATAAAAGGGGCCGAACCCATCATCCTTAAGTTTCAAAGGCTGCTTAGAATTGGGATTTTTATATGTATAATCCTTGTTAATTGCATGTCTAAGAACTTGAGATATAATGGTTTCTAACAATTCCAAATTATAAGTCAATATAGGAAACCACTATGTAATTGTTGACAAGTAGTCTCTAAGCTAGTCAATACAGTTTAACAAATATGTCCATTTAACAAATATGTCCATCAAGCACTTAGGTACAAATGGACATATGTAATGTAACACACCAAACTTGATAGAAAATTAATCCAATGTTGAAAAGGACATGAGCTCCCAAGGCTTCGATGAGTACAATTATTCATGGAGTTGAAAAGTTTGTTGGAGTTTTAAATCTCACGAATTGTTCCTGATTTAAAAGCAAGGAACAATTCATGGGGCTTAATCTTTTTTATAAACTCTTCAATTCTAGCTTCCCGTTACGCATTTTAACGGTTGAGAGTAAGGGACAACAAAACATGGGTCTAATACCATGCTAAATCCATCACCCTGTGGGATTTCACATTTCAATTAATTCTTAGAGATTGCCCCATGCATGTGGATAGTGAGGGTCTAGTATCTGAAACTTCATTTAGTGACGAAGACAAAAATTTAGGTAAGAATATTCAAAATTTGTTTAACTAACAACTTTTAAATTTTATTCTTTAAGACTATAAAATTAAATGACTTTTGGTACATTATACATATCTTTAGATAAAATAATTAAAAAGTTAAAGAAATCTTTTTAAAATAAATATTAAAAATAAAATAAATAAATTGAAACAAATTATAGCGTTATCATTGTCTCCACCATACTACTAGAATAATTCTTCTTATTTTTATGGAATCGTTTGGTAACAAGTTATTTCAATAGAGATTAATTATCTTGAGATTAGTTATTCCATCCTTAATGTGAGATAAAAATAACATTATTCTCAAAATAAATTACTCTCGCAATTTTATTCCAACTAAATATTAAATAAACTCATCTTAAAATTAATTATCCCTAATCTCTCCTATTACATACTTCTACAATTCAACAAAAGATGCAAGAAGAAAAATATGCTAGTAGTACAAAACTATAATTTGACTGTAACTCATGACAAGTCAACAACTTCAAAACATCAATATGAGTTGTGGTGTAGAGATCTTAATCAGATATCTCGAGTTGAAGCAAATCTTGTTTGGAAACACCACCCAGTTTAGATTCTATTATACGCAATATAAATTTAATCAGAGCTCAAATGTAAACATCAGACACTAAATAGAAACTAAATAAAAACAACTTCAAAACAAATGAAACAAATCTTGAAATACATATAAGGAAAAATACTTCAAATTGAACAGGAAACTGCTAAGAAATACCAAAGTAAACTAATCAAAATTCAATTTGTACAGAGTAATATTCCAAGAAACTCTGCATTTGTAAGTTGTTACCATTAGATTTCAAATACTACTATAAATTCAAACCCCCCCAATGGCCCAATAGAGCATTTCTCTCCATATAACTATTTTAGCTTCTACTACTACTTTATTACTACTATTCTTGAAAATAAAACAAAATGGCCTTTTCTTCAGTAAAATATTTTGGACTTTCCACAACTTTTGATCCCCTACATAAAAACCTCTTTAGTTCAAAACCTTGTGTTTCATCATTTTTTTCCAAGAAAATTGCCCTGCCAAATTGTGACAAGGCCAATAATATTATGTCCAAAAAGCCTTTATATATTTCAGCGGTGAGTGGATTTGGGCATGTTAATGAATCAAAATCTAGGGACCCTTTAGTCCAATGTAATGCCTATGAAGCTAGTAGGCCACCAATTAGCATTGAATTTGATGAAGAAACTCAGATTGTTGCTGCTCATAAATTCAAGATTGGGTTATATTTTGCAACATGGTGGGCTCTGAATGTGGTATTCAATATTTATAACAAGAAAGTGTTGAATGCTTTTCCATTTCCATGGCTTACTTCAACTCTATCACTTGCTGCTGGCTCATTCATAATGTTAGTTTCTTGGGCTACAAGAATTGCTGAAACTCCAAAGACTGATATTGATTTCTTGAAAGCTCTGTTTCCTGTAAGTAAAATGATCATACTCTGTTTTTCGCACTAAGAAACATTGAATTCTTATAATGTGTTTGTGTTCAATAGGTTGCTGTGGCACATACAATTGGACATGTTGCTGCAACAGTGAGCATGTCAAAAGTTGCAGTTTCATTCACACACATAATCAAAAGTGGAGAGCCTGCTTTCAGTGTTTTGGTTTCAAGTTTGTTTTTGGGTGAAACTTTTCCATTGCCAGTTTATCTTTCACTTGTGCCAATTATTGGTGGTTGTGCACTTGCTGCTGTTACTGAGCTCAATTTTAATCTAACTGGTAATAAGTTACAAATCAATCTTGTTTTAGTGATTATGCATGTGTTTTATATATTCGAAGCTCACTGGCCTGACTAATATAGATTTGCATCACATAGAAAGGGGTAGTGGCGGAGTTAGGTTTAAGGAAAGGGATTTAAATCTATGTTGCTCGGACTCTTCAAAATGTCAAGGGGTGCGTGTCGGATTCGGCAAAAGTAGTGTATTTTTGGAGAATCCGACACGTGTGCGGCATCGAAAGTGAAGAGTCCACGCAACTTAGATTTAAATTGAAATAATATATTACTATAAGTAAACGGTTGAGTTCCGCTTGCTTGTATAAATTTTTGGATCCTCCGCTAAAACCTCTACTTCTAATTAAGGGTCGAGGGATATCATCCATACCACCACACTCGTTGCCAGGGGCGGACTTAGAGGTAGTTAAAGGGGTTAACCCGAATCCCCTAAGTGAAAAAATACATTGTATATATAAGGTATTTTTAAGAATTTTTATATTCTATATATTGATTTTGAATCTCGTGAATGTAAGATTAGAGGTTGACTTAGTGTTCAAGGGGTTGAAAACTCACCTTGAGGTTCCAAGTTCAAATCATAGGCATACTACTTTTTTTTCAAACCCTCTTAATGAAAATCCTGGATTCTTCACTGCTCGTTGTCGTCAAATTTTAGACTAATTATATGAGATTTATTTATTTTGCTAATACTTCATAACATTCAGGGTTCATGGGGGCTATGATATCAAACTTGGCATTTGTATTCAGAAACATATTTTCAAAGAAAGGGATGAAAGGGAAATCTGTTGGAGGAATGAATTACTATGCTTGTCTTTCCATGATGTCCCTTTTGATTCTTACACCCTTTGCCATTGCTGTTGAGGGTCCAAAAGTGTGGGCACTTGGATGGCAAAATGCAGTCTCCCAAATTGGCCCTAATTTTATATGGTAAGCATATTATCTTACAAACTTATAGTAACATTATTTAATCTCATTCTGTTTGGTCCTATGTTGCTCAGACTCTTCAAAAATGTCATCGGGTGCATGCCCCATGTCGCATGTCGGATCCTTCAAAAGTAGTGCATTTTTGGAGAGTCTGAACAACTTAGGTTTGGTCAATTCTTTTAAAATTCAATATTTTTATGTAAATTTTTTGTTCTTGTTTTAGGTGGGTGGTGGCACAGAGTGTATTCTATCACTTGTACAATCAAGTGTCCTATATGTCCCTAAATGAAATTTCTCCATTGACATTTAGCATTGGTAACACTATGAAGAGAATTGTTGTGATAGTTTCCTCCATCATCATTTTCCAAAATCCAATTCAACCAGTCAATGCCCTTGGTGCTACCATTGCAATTTTTGGAACTTTCCTCTACTCACAGGTAATTCAAAATATATACATTCTTACTAAGTATATGTAATTGGCTTTTCATGTTACTCTTGGGACTAATAAAGATCCAAATGAATCTAACACATGTACAATTAGTTGTTTGTGTTCATCCTATGTACCATTAAAGCACTTCATACTTTGACAAACAATAACTACAAATTGTTTATGAGGAAACGTGTTAAAGACATAATTAAATAGATAAAAGTGTGTTTTCTCTAATAGCTTGAGTTTTTAGATGAGATGATCGCATAATATCAGCAACATCAATTTTGATACTTGTTCCTTTTTTGATTAATTTTATTGTTATGATTTTTATGCAGGCAAAACAATTAGAGAAGTTTGGCAAGAAGGATGAATGAAGAAAAGGGGAGACTCTGACTTAGAGAGTTAATAGATGGACAACAATGGACTAATATTTTGTAATTGAAGATTGATATGATCTTACATGATATACAGGATAAAATATTGACTAAAGAGAATTAAAATTTATAGTCGAAGAATGCATATAGAGAATAAACTTCGTAGCATGATATTTTTTGGAGAATTGAGAAAATTCAAGAGAGCTAGTTGGGCACAGTTCAAAATTCGATGAATAATAAGTTTTCCCTCTACAATTCATGTTGTGTGCTAACTCATACAATATGTGATGTGTTGTTTCTACTAAACGAAAGCTTTGGATGTATGACTATTGAAAATTATTTATTTTTGAGACGTGCCCATTAAACATTTCTTAAATTAGCCACAAAATCAAATGACTCTCTTTGTTACTTTTTTTATCCATGGTAATTTTCTTTTTCATTGAAGTTCTCTCTCATGGCTTCCACAATTTCTTCTCTCCATGTACTGTATATATCATAATATGTATGTCATACGTACGTCAATATATACACTTGACATACTCATGATATATAATAATATACATTGGCATACACAAAATATACAAGACATGTATATGATATACACATGATGACGTATGATTGGTTATACACACTTGTATATCGGTGTATGTACTTGTATGCTGTGTGCATGTCACAGTATATTGTACAAGTGTTATACATAACATATACAGTAAAATACACCCAATATACACTAGCCAGGTCAAAACTGGAATTGAAGTGGTCCTATTTTTACCCTTTATTAGACTCCGCATATTGCGGGGACTTAAAGAAGAAAATTCGTTATCTTTCACAAAATTGAGAATAATTTAACAATTATTTTGGACATTTATGGGAATTTTTTTTTTTTGTGTAAAATGAACTTATTCATGGTCACTGTTTAACTATCAAATGCCTAACTATTTTATATTGATTAACTATCAAATGCCTAACAGAGGTTAGAGTAAATTTCGCTTTAATATAATAGTTCACAAATTACACTAGAGAGACAGAACTACACTAGACAAGCCTCATGCGACTAAACTGAACAAAGTATACCAATTATGATTGATTATCAATTTCTAATTAGTAATTAAATTTACATTATATTTAAATTACACAACAGGATTCCAGTCATCATCTTGCAGATTGGATCAGAATTAAGGGGCTCACTGAATTTAATTTATTCCTTTTAATAAAATTAAAATTATAGTACTCTATTTAGCGGGGATTTAGATGACTCTTTCGAGTATCCAGGGGTTAACAGAAGTTAAACATATAGTTTAGCATAATTATTTGTTGTCTAATATTTAATCAATAGGAATAGTACAAGTCAATTTTTTTGACAATAACCAAAGTCATGACATGAAATGTTGCTTGTCATTTCAACATATATAATAACTAACTAATGTTTCTCAATAAACTAAAGCCCCTTCTTATTTGGTCATCATAATAATTAATATATTTTGATTAAGTAAAGTCATGTATCTAATCTAATCTACCCTCTTAATTAAACTGACAAACATTCCCCTTAGCTAAGTTAAATTATCCTAAACCAATTAAGAAAACACAGATGGTTGATCATCATGACATGGAGCACCTAGAGCATATTATATTAGTTTATGCACAAGGAGAAGCAATTCGATGCACAAAATATCTCACATTCACGTAAGGTTCGAAAAGGGCCATGAGAGTGATCATATAGATAATATGCATGATGCAAACATTAGTACTAGTTATTTTCATGGCTCAAATCTAACTAAGACCTATCAATCAAACGAAAACAACTTTATCGTTCCTCTAAAACTATCGATCAGACGAAAACAACTTTATCGTTCCTCTAAAACTCCTTTTCCAAGTACATGCACCTGTTCACAAGTAATTAATTTAATTAATGCGTTCACCAACTACTAAAAGTTCAAGAAGTAGGAATATATATAATAATAATGGAAAAAACAAAAAGTCTCAATGGCATTAACACTTTTTTCTGTTGAGACAAAAAGTGGGTGACCAAAAGAAAATAATTTCCTTCATTAATTTAGTACAGTAGCAAATACATACAAAACTAACAAGTCAACCATTATCATCTATCTTCCTTGAATTTTATTTTCCTTTCTGCACGTTCTTTTCCCCCTTTTTTCTTTTCTGTTTTTATTTTTTATTTTTTGAGCTTAATTTCTATGCACTTTACAAAAAAATTATACAATCATGTTATAAATAAGTACCTCTATTTATAACATTTTTTTTATTTCGACATCAAATCTAACATGTTTAAGATCACATAATTGAATGAACATACTTTTATATTATATATATACATATTTAAAGTTTTAAGATCATAAAATTCAAAAAGAAAATTACTTTTTTTGAATTTCTTGCTCAAATAAATTAAGACGACTCATGAAATGAAACGGATAGAGTAATTACTTAGGTGTATTTGTAATGATAAATATAAATTAGTAACATGATAAAAATGATAGTTACTTACTTTGTTCCTCTTTGTGTAGTTGAGATTGAATGAGCAAGGAGTTTAAGAAAAAATAACTTTTAAAATTTAGGTATAATATATAAATATCTCTAATATTTATGCTCTTCAACTTTAGGTATGTATAAGTAGACTTTTAAACTTGTATAAAGTTAACCAAATAGACAACATCCTACATGACAATTTGCATTTTGTGTGACGTCCTACATGTATTATGCAATATAGGATGTGTGTGTCTATTTGTTCAATTTTATATACAAGTTTAAGTATCTACGTGTGCATATTCAAAATGGGAGGATATATATGTATTTTCAAACCTTATCCCTAATTTGTAAGGCAGATGAGTTGTTTCCGAAAGACTTCCGACTAAAATAAAATAATTGCATGTTTAATTTTCTTTTAATAAATTAAAACGGTTCATTTTAACTTCCTTAACTAACCCCACCATCAAGATTCCACGTCACGAGCCCCCACCTTTTTTTGGCTGAACATGTTATCTATTGTTTATAAATTAAAGCCCTCTTAGCTTCCCTTAGCCTACAAGTCATCAAATTCCCTCAATAATCAAACAATTATATTTCCCCAAATTAAAGCACTTTAATTTGGTGTTATAAGAAAATGGATTCATATAAGAATCAAGAAGAAACAGGTGACCATAATGATGCACAAGAAGAAAGTGGATGGACAACTTATTTGGAGGATTTTTCAATGGAACAACATAACAATAATAGTGAAAATAGCACATATTGTGATAGTTTTGGAAGTCCCTCTTTGTTGTCTGATGCTGCTTCTCATGCTGTTTGGAACAATTGTAACAACAATAATTATGGGTCACCATTTCTTAAGAGATTGAATTTGAAGAAACCAAGGAACAAGAAAATCTCTGATCCTGATTTAGAAGACACTGCTAGCTCACCTGTCAATAGTCCTAAGGTATATCATTCTTTTTTCACCTTTTTATTTTATAATAGTAGCGAAGGGAGCTTGCAGCAACGATAAGGTTGTTTTTGTGTAACTTATAAGTTGAAGCCGTAAAAGCAGACATTAAATGTTTGTATTAGGATAGGAGGTTTACATCACATGCATCATCCCTTAGGGTGCGGACTCTTTTCTGAATCCTTCGTAAAGATCAAAATCGGATGATATTTTTGAAAAATCTTTAAGGAACCCTCCGTAAAAAGTTGAGGGAGTAGTACATATAGTGTCATCATGATCCACAACATATTTTGGCATTTAAGGGTCATTTAACAGAAATTAATAGATGATTTTCTCAGTTTTTTGTGTGGTGTATTTTTGTTTTATATATTTTAAATTTTTAATAATGGTGGTCATGTCTAACCGTTAGAGTGCCAATCTTTTAATAAATAGATTTACATGCATCTCGACTATTCTATCATATAATTATTACCTTTCACCAGCACTAGTATTGAATAATCTTTGCCTATTTATGGTTCATTAATTTTCTTCTTTTTGGTCTTTGGTCTTGCATAATATTTTGTATTGAGATACTTGCTTGATTTTAATAGGTAAGTTTTAATAAGCAAATGGACATCAATTACCGAAGAACAGACAACAATAATGGAAATTTTCTGGTAAGTAATTAATGTTCTCTCTAAATTCTGTGACATATTAATATGAATCTTTTAAAAATAAAATAAGTAGAAACTAATATTTTATTTTATTTTCGATATTTGTTTATTTATTGGTTAGGGATTTGAAGGTGGCTCTAGACAACAACAAGAAATGGAGACAATAGAAAGAAATAGTACTGTGTGTTTTGATGAAAAGAACAAAAGTTATATGGACCTCGAGAAGAAGGGACTTTGTTTGGTGCCTTTGTCCATGTTGGTCAACTATAGAGGCTGATGGTCATTTGCGCTGCGCGTTCTCGTTTGATTAAATACATATTAGATATAGAAAGTATAATTCCGAAAGTGACTTTGATTTGTTAGTTTAAGCTCAAGTACTCTTTGCTTTAAGTTAGCAGAACTATATAAAAAAAAGTCTATTTAATTCCTCTCACTATGTAAAAATATTTTTCAGTTTTTTTTTTTTTTGAGGGAAAGAAATGTATTAGCTACTAGTATGAAATAGTGGCATGTAAGTAAGACTTTTCTTAGATGGAAATAAATTTGTGAAAGAGGGATTTGTATATAACTTTGTATGTATGACTTTTCTCTTCTATTTTTTTCTTCCCTTTTACTATCTGTGTATTTATATATCATGGTATTAGCCTAAATATTAATTAAATGTTCATGACTATTAACTAAAGATTAGTTGAAATTGAAACCATTTAGGTAGTCATTTCTTCTCTCGAACATATATTAGGATCAATGTTTTAACAAGTAGGGGCGTGAAGCATGACGTTATCTAACAGAGCAAGGCTTAAATCTTATGGATGATTTATTAATTAATAAGATACACATATAAATAAATAAAAAATATAAAAATTACATTAAAAATTGTAGAAAATTATAAAATTAATAGAAAAAATGTATATATTTACATAAACATGTTAATATGTACACGAACATACAAACTAATTTTTTTTTCTTACTTCAGAAAATAAAAAACGTAAGAATGCATTGCACCTATAGGCTAAAACATACTAAATTTGTAAAAGGGATACTCTATTTTCTTTAATTTGGAAAACAATTCACAAATACTCATTATAGTACAAATGGAACATTTTTTGGCATATTATCATCGGAAAAATATCTAAACTAGAGTGATATCAATAGAAATTCTAAATTGAAAACTAACATATAATAAAAAGAATAAATCAAAGAGAGCAATTTTATTTATTTATTGAAAATGAAGCATAAAAAGGAAGTTGCAAGCATGGAAGTGGAATAACATCGGGGAATTTGGAATAATTGAATTCCAATACAAGAATCAGACATCGAATAGAAAATAATTAAATAAAAAACAAAAAAAAGAACCCACTTAATTACTAATAAACGATAAGGAGAAAGTATTATCACTTAGATGCATCAATCATTTATAATACATATTTAGCCACCATAATGTCATCTATTTTATATCACTTCCTTTATTCTCCATCTTCCTGGAGGTCGAAAACAAAAATAATAGTAATACCTAACCCAGGGAGGAAAAGCACAATAATATATTTTTCCATGATATTTGGTACTCATATTAGAGTTCGACTAAATTTGGATTCGCATCGAAAAGTGATGGTAAAACACTCCCTAATAAAGGTGACTCTGTATCCAAGAAAACTCAAACCCAAAACCTTTAATTAAGGATGAAGGAGTAATTATCACTCCATCACAACAACCATGGTTGGTATAATAACATTATTTTTTTTGCAAGTGTGTGTGATCATATTTTCTACTATATTATAAAAGAGAGTTTAGGCCCAAGTATAATATATAATATTCAAGATTGGGACTTTTCCCAATCTTGAATATTATATATTATACTTGTGGGACTTTTAAAAGGAAGTTTATACCCAACTATAATATATAATATTCAAGATTGGGACTTTCTTGAATATTATATATTATATTTATTATATAGTACAACTTGAGCATAAACTCCCTTTTAAAATAATATATATATATGTAATTTTATCCATATCACATAAATTAGGACAAAGTGACCAGTAATGTACATTATTTCAAAGTTACATAAAAATATTATAAATCACAATAATTAATAACTTCAAACATTTTTTAAAAAAATATGAAAATTTGGATGACTCTCCAAATTTCATTTGTGTCACATAAATTGAGACAACAAAAATAACATATATTGGGTCCATTTTAATTTATTTGTCTTATGTTTTTTATTTTTTTTTATATTTGAAAATTGCGTAAAAATACTATAAATCATGATAATTGACAACATAAAATATGTTTTGAAAAAAAATACAAAAAATTTCACTGATTCTTGAAGTGAATCTATCGTAAAAATACTATAAATCATGATAATTGACAACATAAAATATGTTTTGAAAAAAAATACAAAAAATTTCACTGATTCTTGAAGTGAATCTATCGTAAAAATACTATAAATCATGATAATTGACAACATAAAATATTTCAAAAATGTTGCATGTGGGTAGTCTCATTATGCCTTAAATAGCGTTAAAGAAAGTACATGTTTGTGATAAAAAAAAACTTATTCTTTTATCCACGTAAACAATCGCTTCAAAACTTGGTTATTAGCCCCAAAATATACCATTTATATTATTAGGACCGTGCATAGCACGGACAACATGATCTAGTAATTATATAAGTATCAAATAGTAGAGAAATATATATAGAGGGTATCCTATACTAGCTAGGCTATGACATAGGCTTGCTTACATCCCTTTTTAGTCTATACCAAATTCCTGACTTTACTAACCTTAATTAATACATGGAACCACTAGTACCTAATTATTTTCATGGTGTAACAATAAAATTATTGTACTAGTAGTTCAGTCCTCTAATTATTTTGTATGATGATAGTTTAAAAATTACATATATAATATAGCGATAGTTTGGGGATTTTAGCAGATATACGTAAATACACTTATTATTCACACCGATATAATTAGATAGAGCTATTATATACGTAGAGATATACTTATTATGTGGACGGACATATATTATATATTATATTATATATGGCGGATACAATTGTACTAGTAGTTCAGTCCTCTAATTATTTTGTATGATGATAGTTTAAAAATTACATATATAATATAGCGATAGTTTGGGGATTTTAGCAGATATACGTAAATACACTTATTATTCACACCGATATAATTAGATAGAGCTATTATATACGTAGAGATATACTTATTATGTGGACGGACATATATTATATATTATATTATATATGGCGGATACAATGTTTTTTTTTTTATTATTATTATTATTATTATTATTATGCGTGTAGATACATATATTGTATTCCACGATAGAGATGTTGTATATGTGCATAAACACTTATTATGCAAGCAAATACAATGTATTTCACTATTATTATGTGCATAAATACAGTATATTCCGCTATGTTTTGAAACTAAAATGTTGTTACATTTATATAATTTTGTTGGTAATGTTTACGACATCACTAGAAAAGAAAAAAAAAACTGCAAGTATATTCCAATATTCATTCTTGTGCCTACGACTTTGGCGTTAATTTTTAAAGGAGAAGACTGCGTTTAATTGGTAAAAAATAAATAAATTATCCGTCAAGCTTATATTCGACAAATACAATGGACTTTTTCATTTATGGATATAATTTACTAATTTATTATTATCGATTAAACAAATTCTCAATCTTACTCACCAATGGCTACACGTTGAAAAGACTATATTAGTCCTAAAAAATGTTAATTAATCTCAATCTCATCCACTAGTTATATATTTATTTTATTTAGTAGAAGACAATAAATAATATGACTAGAGTTAAAAATCTAGTTGCATTTTATAAATAGGAAAGGTTTAATTTTATGACTAGGTATTTATCATTAAAATATTAAATATAAAGATGACCCCTCCATGTGCATATGTACACATTAAGAATATGAAGACCAAAGAGTACTGCCAACACACCATAATTAAGTTTGTTAACTTAAGTATCTATTATAATTAAGTTTGTTAACTTAATTTGAGTTTGATATATAGTCATCCAGTCTATGATGCGGACGTAGTAACAATCTATATAATAGATTTTAAAATATATGGCATTGTAAGTTTTCTGACGATTATGTTTTTTTTTCATCTGATGATCGCGCCGGATAGGGTCCTATTTGGGGTAGAGCTCTCTACATTTAAAAATATCCTGAGCTCGAATCCAAAATTTCTAATAAAGAGAAGAACCATTCACTACACCATATCCTTAATTTGGTGGTTGATTATTGTTTACTCCATCCCTCCCTCCCTCTTCCGTTTTTTTTTACTAGTTCAATTTATATTTTGCACTCCCAAAAAAAACATTTCATTAAATGATTATTTATCAAGTTAAATTCTTAATATGCTTAAGAAAATTAAATTTAACTACTAGAGTAGTACTCTAATACGTCTAAGAAAGAATTACTTAACGATAAAGGTAAAAAAAAAATTAAAATTGAAAGAATTACTTAACGATAAAATGGACAAAGAAATGTTTTTTTTTTTTGTTTCTCACTCGGTGTCTGGAGCCCACATTGGAGCTCCGACTAAATCCGGATCGCGCTCTGCAGGGCCCATTCGGGGGTGGCGCTCCCAACATGATTTTCTCCATACCCAGAGCTCGAACTCGAGACCTCTGGTTAAGGGTGAAGCACTCCCATCAATGCACCACAACCCATGTTGGTGGACAAAGAAATGTTGAGTTATCCCACATCGGTTGGTGGGGGAAATTTTGTCTCTGACAAATGACAATGGCTGCTAATTATAGAAATTTTGTTTAATTGTTGATTAAATGGTGTAATCATTGATTAACATAGTCAAATGAATTAGGTTAATTAGGAAGTAGTGGAAATAGAATGGTCATAAATCAGTAATTATCTTAACTTTGATAGAACATTAACAGACTATATACATAATAAATCAAGATTAAGAACATGCATGGCTTAATAAACCTTGTCAGTTCAAATTTAGGCAATTTTAATGTCCAACATATGGAGTGTCAATCCTCACCTCAGCTTCTTGAATTATTTGAGTTTTTTTATTGGAAAAATTAAGCTCTTTCGAAAAGTCACAAAATCTATTTTTCAGAAGCTAACATTTTTTTTTCAGAACTACTTTTTGAACAGCAATTTTGAGAAAATAAATTTAGAAGTAATTTTAAAAGTTTAGCTAAATATTAATTATTATGTTAAAAAATATTTCAAAAAGTAATTAGTCAAATATAAATTATTTTACACTAAAAATATTTTTTTTCTAAAAGTATAGTATTAAAAAACACTTTCCAAAATAAGTTTACATATACCATGAAGTCGGTCGGATGCGCAGCAATTATCACATAATTTTGATCTCATATTTAGGAATATGACTTTTAGCATGATTAGATAGTGGATTAAGCCCGCTAATGACCAATTTCTCTGTATAATCTTGTACAATGTCGGATATCATCCCATCAACACACAATTAATCAATCAAATTCAATTATTTCAAAGCATTTTTTTTCATCTTTATCCTTTTGTCGTTCTTCGTTATCTCTTTACAACGCTCATAAAATTTGTTTAGTTTAGTTGATTAAAATTCCTAATAAGCATCAAGTACTCTGTTCATTTTTATTTATCATGTTTCATGACTTGGCACATTTATTAAGAAAATAATTATGAAGAATAATATTTAATGCTAAGGTTAAAACATAGTTCTTGATATGTTAAAAGTGACAAGTAAAATGAAAATTCATTTAACAATTAGTGACGAGTAAAAGTGAATGGAGAAAATAAAAACTAAAGTATGGGAGTTGATTCTAAAATAAACAATTTATTATATTTGAATTTGACACAATAATGATTGTATGACTATTTTAATTATATTGTCCTTATTAATTGATGTTTAGTATTAATTCTTGAAAATTGATTTAAGAAATAAATAATTGTCTTTTTTTATATATTAAAAAAAATAATATTTTTTTTTAAAAAAATAAATAAATAAAAACAAACGAAAGAGCATCAACAATATCTAATTAGTGTTTTTCTATTCTTAACCATTATAAGGCAGAAGCTTCCTTAGTACAAGGGCATTATTGAAAATGTAGTAATTTAGTATTTGAAAATGAGTGTGTTCTATTTTTGGGGTAATGGGACGAGGAAATTGAGTCAAGATACATAAATAGACAAACATTCGCTCAGTACGGTAGAAATTTGAATATCCATGACAAGTATTTTTTTCGTTCATTTTTATTTGTTTAATATTAATCTGACATATTCTATAAAGAGTAATAAATAGAATAATAATTTTATTATATCACTTTTTAGATATAATTAAATTAATATTTTGATAAAAGATTATAGTTAATAATTAAAATGAATTATAAACTAAGTGATAAATTATCTTTTAATTTTCTCAGTTGAACAAGTAAAAATAAATATTTATTTTTAATATAGTAGGCATGTAAAAACGGACGTCTATTTTCTTTGGTCCATTTTAATTCACATGATTATCAAAATTGATTGGTTCAAATTAGTTGTTATTTAGAAAATCAAAATATAATTAATTACTAGGAGTATTTTTTATCTCTTTGTTCTTACTCAATAAATATGAAGAAAGAATAATATAGTAAAACAATTAGTAAGTATAAATTAAAATTAATAAACCAATAAAAATAATTTAGTTAATATTTTTCTTAGAGGCATGCCCAATAAAAAGGTGGCAAGTAAAATTAGATCGGAAGGAGCAAAATAATAACAAGCAAACGATTCAATATTAATTGTGATTGGCCAAGCAGAATAGCAATAAAGTCAACAATAATAATAATGCATAGCCACAATTGTTGTATTTAGAGAGTGAAGGTTTTTGTGGTACGTAGTACACCCCGTGATTAGTGCAATTATCGTGTATTGTCATACAATTTGGAGTTGGGGGTGGGGTGGGGTGGGGGTGAGGTGGGGGTTAAGTGACTTTTATCAGAATTGTATATTTTATTCGTCTCAAATTATCTTTTATGATTTTTAGAAATAATTATTCAATCGATTACTCATTATTTTAAGAGTTTAAATAAAATAATATTTTTCATTTTATTCGTAAAAGTAATTGATCTTAAAAATCATAAGCACCTCGGTTGAAGATTGAAAGTTTTCTACTGAATGATTAATGAAATGAGTGGTTTTATATGAATTTGAATAATTTTTCTTTAATGAGTTAGGTTTAAAATTTAATTTTTCAAGGTTCGGATAATTCTTATTTTGTTTGACCTAATTTTTGAGGTGTGAGTTAGGCCAAAAATTTAATAATATAACCTCAATAAAGCAATTATTTAATCTAGAAATTAAGATTTATATCGTAAAACATAAATAAGAATTTCATTTGTTTCAATTTCTTTAGCTTGATTCAGAGTACAAATTAAAAATTAAACTAACTAATATTCTGTGTGAATTCGAATGTAGAATCGTCAACTTTTTTGATATAAAATCTATTTATTTAGAAACTATATATAGAGTATTATATGATACTACAGTTAACAATTCAAAATTATTGAAAATATATGATAACAAAAATATTCCCCCAGTTTTTATCTATATGTCATCATTTTTTATTTCTCGTGCATTAAGAAATTAAGTAAGTTTATTATTTTACCCTTATTTAATTTTTTTTTTATGTCAACTTTTCAATCAAAGAATATGAATTAGTTTAATTTAACAAAAAGAAATCAATTATTCACTTAGTTTTTCTACGTTGGTCAAATGTATATTTTCAAGGCTAATAACGCACAAGGATAAAATAGTAAGAATATTGTAATTTATGTATTGATTTGATGAAATGACAAATATTATGGACCAACTATTTATAGTAAGGATGACATATAAAAAGGAAACGAGGGAGTAATTTTTAACTATCCAAATATAGTACCTAAGTTTAACAGTAAAACAAAAGTACAGTAAAACTTCTCTAAATTAATATAGGCGGGACCATGAAATATTATTATTTTGTAGATGTATTATATAATTGATAAATTAATATTTATTAATTTAAAGAGTGTTTTGACACCGAAAAAGTTGTTCAGGGATGAAATCTCAAAGATTCTGAAAGAACCCATTTGCGACAACCGTCATTCATGAACTTGAGGTCATGATTAATGATCTTGGTTACCGCAATAAAATGGACGTTAATAACCTATTGAATGGGTGAAAATGATACATGTTCAGAGGTCCAGAGCTTAAAACAAATTGTAGATATCATTGAAAAAACAATGTTGATGATAAAGTTGAAGATGATACAATACATTTGGAACCATTACGCGTAAATAAACACTTGCATCTAGAACTCAATTCACAATTTTATGGTGAAATTAGAAAAGACAACACCGAAACTTTTGGATGCAATAAGAAAAGTAAGAGATGTGCTTCAACTAGATTTAAATTTTAACAAAAACAGAACATATAATAGAATCATATTTCACTGAATTTTCTTAGATCTATTTGTACTTTTAAAGAATTATTAATTTATACTCTCTCCATTCCATATTAATTGAATTTTTGAGGTGTTTCACATCCTTTAAGAAAAGTAAATTAAGACATAAATTGAACATAGTTTTCCATTTTTACCCTTATTAATTATTGTCAAATTTATGATTAAAATAACTAAATATTAATTAATCATTAATTCCAATACTAACTAATGAAGGGTAAAATTGGAAGAACACTTCAAATGTAGTCTTGAAAACTGAACAATTAAGTTAATTTAAAAAATGAAAAATATCTCAACAATTCAATTAATATGAAATGGAGGGAGTAATATTAATGGGATCATATATTTATATATGGATTTTCTAAAAATATATTATCTTATTATCTTGTCAAAATAAGTGATTTTTTCCATTGATCCAAGTTGAATCGGAGAAAAATATTATCTTAAAAAATTTATTAATTAACCGACTATTAATTTAATAAGATTTTACTGTAATTATTTTGTGGTTGCCACTAATGACACAAGAAATGAAACCATCATTATTGAGTAATGTAATAATGCACGTCGCAACTTGTCTGCTCTTCATTAAATATTTGGTTCACTGGATTTAGTCTAAACAACATGTTTTTAAATATTGTACTAATGCCAATAACTTTTGCTTCTTAATTTAATTTAATTTTAATACGGCCGTGACAGAAGCTTGGTAGTACTTGTTGGGTTATGAAGGTGAATAGGGTGTCATGCGGAAGCTTATAATTGCATATCATATGGTTGATAAATCAGACGACAAAAACTAATACTAAAAATATAATATTATTATATAAAAATTAATACAAAAGAAAAATATTATAAATTGTTGAGAGAATAAATCTCCCAATAAACAAAACTCTCTATATGTCTACATTGTGGATACTGTTGCGTTATGCTATGAGAATAGAGATCTTTAATTTATAGATCTCCAAACATTTCCTCTAAGGAAGAATAAACCAAATATGGAATAAAATTATATTTTTCTTTCAGAAAAAGTTCAAACATTTATAATAATACTTTGACTTTTCTTTTGAGAAAAAATAAACTTCAAATAACATTGTGGATACTAGTACAGGAGCTTGGTAGGACTAAGGAATACTTCTTCCGTTCTTATTTACTTGTCAAATTTTGACTTGACATACCTATTAAAAAAAATAATGATTGATATAGTGAGTTTAACATTTTATTCTATTGTCCCAAACGTATTTATTCACTACATTTTCCAAACATATTAACTCAATTTCAATAAATTGAGAGTATAATAGGAAAAAAAATATTGTCCTTTCCTGATGTGTCAAAAATGACAGGTAAAATGAAAAATTAAACTAGAACTATTTGTCAAGTAAATAAAAACGGAAGGAGTATTATTTTTTAACCAAAATTAACTAGTTTTATTTTTTTCCTCTTTCTAAATAAGAGTAGATAATAATAAAGACAATTATTAAAGTGTGTTATGGTTGGAACTTTTCATTTTCGGACTGTTTCTACATGACAACAATTTTCTAACTAATTATTGAATAAATTATAATTTATAAGAGAAGAACAAAATCTTGATCAGATATGGTATCTATGATATAATATAATATGTGATTTAAAAATACTTTGTTTTAGTTTTTCAAAAAAGATTGAAGGGAATTAAGCAAAAGAAATTAAATGGCCTAGATTTAATCATCGGCCGTCCGCCGGCTCTAATGATTGGATTATTGGAATAATAATAATAATAATAATAATAATAATAAACACAAGCTTCAGTCTTATCTCCGTAAGATAAGAGATTGTTTTCAATACACCTTCGATTAAGAAAATTGTAATTAAAATTATAGATTTAAAAAAATTATATCGATAGCAAAATACTGGAATAATATTAGATATTGATCATAATCTTATTAATGAAGCCTTAACCCTAAAGTTTACTCTTTCTACTTAATTTCTAGAAAGGGGAAAGTGAAAACTAGAATATTTTTGTCACGTTTTCCAATTATCATTTTTTCATGATTTAATCTACCTCGTGTTAGGATTTAGTCCTTATTTTCTTATCATATTTGATGAATATATTTTCTTTCTTAAATGAAAGTTAAAACATTATCATAATTGTTTTTACTTTTCTGAAAGAAAAATATATTTTTCTTTCATAATTGGTTTATTTTTTCTTAGGGGGAAAGTTTGAGACTCCATAAACTGAAGACCCTTTTTATCATACCAAAAACATAATAGCATTCACAATATAGACATTTAAGAATTTTGTTTACGAAGAGATTATTTTTCTTCCTACAGATTCTATGCTTATGCTTAGTATTAATTTTTAATTATGTAGATCAATTGACCAAACCATCTAGTAATATATGTTTCTTCTAGTATAGTTTTATGTATAGTCTGATTTAACATGATTTTGCAATTATAACTTTCTGCATGTTGCAACGATTCATTTGAACCCAACATAATGTTACCCAATAAAATCAACACAAACAAGTTGAGTCATTTAACAAAGGGAGGAAAATAAAATTATTATTATACACACACATTAGAGAATATACACAACGATTAACATTAATAACTTGGCTCGAAATCTCCCAAAATGTTGTCACATTCATGTCGGATCCTCCAAATTCGATACACACTGTCTACATTTTTAAAGAGTCTAAGTAACATAAATTATAACCTGACTTTGGAATGGCAACTTAATTGAATAGCAAGATGAGAATGAACCAAAATTGAAATGTCACAATAGCTATTAACTATTGCATGAATCTTGAAAATTTTGAGCATCTTCACTTTACCATTCAAAGTTAAATAGGATATAAAGTTCAAACTTCCAGCCTCAATATCCTTAATAAAATATGGACTTTTTACCAATTTGTCCCCAGTAATATTAGCATAACTTCTTGTATTTAACTCTCCCTTAGATGGAACAGTTCCATGTTCAATTACTATTTCACCCACTGAATTGTTACCATGGTAAATAAGTGAAGATATCGAGTCCTCGAATTTGAAGCTACCATAATTCGGATTCTTAATCGTGATTATCAACCTTAATGACACGTTTAGGCTTAATCGCGACAAGATTTGGGATTCAATCTCATCTAGGGAAATAGGGTGGAGAATGATTTGAGGTTTTTTGGGCTTGAGAATAGTATGGAACAAAGTGATTGAGACAATAATAAGAATAATTGATAAAAGTATAGTAACACCACAACAAATCTTGAAATTTCTCGTGGAATTTTTGTGTCCCGCTCCTTCCATTTTTTTGAGCTGAGAGTCTATCAGAAACAACCTCTCCACCTTCTTAAGGTGGGATAAGGTTTACGTACATTCTTTAAAGGGACTAGAGATATTTAGGTGTCAATTTTTTTTTTTGTGATGAACTTACTTGGAGAAAATTGGTATTAATACAAGGGGAGTTTGATCTTTATTTTGATTTGCACTTTGAAAAATTGTTAAATTAAACCATTTGATGTGCAATTTCAAATATAGACTTATCTTTTGTTAGTGTGTAATTACTAAAATCAAAATTAAGTTCATCTTATTTGACATCTTTTATGTTGCATTCTACTGGTTAATGTTGACCATATTTTTGTGCTGATTTAATTAGAACATTTGATAACAAATTTCAAGGAGTTTCTGGGCCTAATTTCAGGCTTATTAGCCCACAAGTAGCCCAGCCCATATCATAAAAAATGACATAAAAGAAAGTAAAGAAGGAAAATTTGGGATGAATATTTATGATCTTAAATTTAGAATAAGTTTAATATACCAGAATATTTTTTTACTTTTATAGAATAAAAATTTAATGTGAGTTATGAAATTAAAAAAGATACATTTTTTCTGAATAAGACAAACAAATTCAAATCGAAAATACAGAAATCTAAATGGGACAAATTGGAAGGCAAAAAAAAGCAAAATGCCCCCATGCAGGATCGAACTACAGACCTTCAGTTTACAAGACTGACGCTCTACCACTGAGCTATACGGGCTTATTTGATGCTCTCTGACACTTATAAATAAATAACTGAAAAGAATTACTGTTTTTTCCCCTAAACTACCGTCTTAAAAAAAAGGGGTGAGGTGTTTGGTTATGTTTTGAGAAGTAGCAAAAGTTATTTTTTAAAATATAACCAAAAAAATAGTAGTAATAGTTTTTCTAGTAATTTCTTTTGTAAATCACTTCTGAAAAAATACACTCAAAAACGCTTTTTAAAAACTTGATCAAATATTAATTACTACTCAAAAGTCTTTTTAAAATTTATATCACACAAAATCACGTTTTTTACAAAAATATTTTTTTCCAAAAAATATCTTAAACGTAATGCTGATTTTAGATTTTGTTCCACTATAGATTTGCTGGTAAAATAAGGAATTTTTACCTAGATACATGCAAAATAATAAAAATCTATTTCAAAATCGTGTCATACTGATTATTTTATTTCCTTTTGATCATATTTCCCAATTTTGTTGATCGTAACGCTTTTCGTTACAAGTTTTTTTTATAGTTATATAAAGCCAAATTTAAAATAGGTAGCACTTTTATGTGATGGATTTTTTTTTAGTCCATTCTAAAAAAATAAATAAATTTATATTTGATAATAATTTGATTTATTATAATTTATAATTACATAAATGTCTATAAATTATTTTAAATTATAAATTATAAAAATATTTCTTTTTTATAAAACGTGAAATAATATCACATAAATTGAGACGACGATGACTAGTAATTTTGTTTCTATTTTTTCTCGTCATTCTCGTCTTCCCATTGTCACGCCGGTCACCCGGCCCATACAAAGACAAAATTTACATACACAGAGAAAAATCCCCACAAACAAAAAATAGTAAAATACTCCTAAAATATTGCCACTCTGTTGTTTAGCTTTCTTGTTTTTTTCTCTTTCGATCATCATCAACAAGCACTAATTCTTCTTAGACGGCCATAAACAATTTTCCCAACTCTTTCTTTCACTAATTTTTGGAAAACATGAATGATCTTCTAGCGGTTAGTTTATTTTCTTCACCCTTTTATTTGTTGTTTTGATTACAGGGAAATAAAAGAGTGAACTTTTTGTTGTTTTTGCTTCCAAGATTTCAGTTTTTCTATCACATGTGTCTTGCTTTTGTTTAATTTTGCTGTCAATTGAATTTTGTGTGTTAAGTTTTGGTTATACTAGTGTGGTGAAGTTTGTAAAGATTGAATTTTTATGTAAGTTCTTGTGCTGTGTCAACTGGGACCCAGAATTTTCATTAAGGGGTTTAAAATGTGAGTGAGTAAATACACGAAGAAGGTGAAGGGGTTTTACGTATACTAGGTATACATAAAAAATAATTTTAATCATGTGTAAACAATGGTTAAGTTTAGCTATGCATAATTTTAGTTTTTGTATTACATGAGTCTTGCGTTTGTTTAATTTTGTATGTTAAGTTTTGCTTATACTAGTCTTGTGAAGTTTGAAAATATTGGATTTTTATGTAAGTTCTTGTGGTGTATCATATGTATCAATGAGAGTCAGTATTTTCATTAAGGGGTTCAAAATGTAGGGAAGTAAACACACGAAGAAGCGAAAGGGTTTAACATCTACTATTTATACATAAAAAATTAGTTTTAATCATGTATAAAAAGTGTAATTTTCTGTTAAAATGAACCTCTCGGCACTACTTGGCTCCGCTCCTGAACTGAATACTTGGTTATTTAACAAGTAATACCAATCTTTTGTTAGGTGGTAGAGTTTGGACTAGAATTAAGGTTACTCCTTCATATCCTATTTATTTACTTGCTTTTTGTTGTGTTTCCTGCTAGCTGTTTTTTTTTGTAATTTAACGAAGCGTAGTTTTTTTTCCTTTGATTATTGTGTTGTTCGGGTCAACTTGAATGCATCTCGGGGTTCCTGTTACACCCACCAACATCATACCGCTAACTCTGCCCATCTATATCCATCAAGGTTTGGACTGTTAGAAGAAATCACGTATTTATACCTCCGATTGAGATTTGAAACTGAGACCTCATGATTCTGAACCCATTTCATTGACCACTAGGTCACATCCTTAGATGCAATTTAACGAAGCTAACTGGAGATTCATTAATAATATTGGATTTTGTTTCTTTGTTTTCATGATAATTTTTATCTATATCACATTATCTTGTACTGCAAGCACTTGTAATGAAGGTTATACATTGATCACTATTTGATTTCACGCAAGGGGGATGATGTGATCTTGAAGTTTATTGTCATGTAATTTCTGTTCTTGTTTCAGGATTCAAGTTTTATTGCTGGAAAAGATAATGCTTCCAAAGAATCTGATATCGAGATGGGAAACCGATTTACAAGGAGCCAGTCAGATTCTGGAATTGACAGCTTTAACAAGCAGGTATTGCTTCACTGACCCCTGAGTTAGTTTTTGAGATTATCAGAGTAGTGCAGTTGTCATCTAAAGATAAAACTATAAGTACCAATTTTTCAAAAGGCTTATCCTCCCATCTCCTTGCTCCTGACATATGGTACAAAATCTTGCAGATACAAGAAATCGAGAAACAGGTTGATAAACTTTCTGGTTTCCTGAAGACCCTTAAGGTATCATTCATACAAATTCTTTGCCTTTTCTTTTAGTTTTAATTGCTGTTCAGAAGCCATTTAGATCTATTTGTACTTTCTTCTTTTGAGAAATTGCATATGCAACTAGTATAATGTCTTGGCTTCATTCCTGCTTTTACATGCTTTAAATTTTCAGTAAAATCAATCCTGAAAAATGAGTACTATTTCTCCCCAGTGTACTATAGATGTCTCTTGGTTAAAAAGAAATTGATAACAGTATAGTTGGTTTCATATCAGGGTTCAAATTCCAATAGTGTCAAAAATGATAGGTGATTTCTCCTCTGCCTTGGAGGTGGTAGGTACTTGCCGAAACAGTCGAGTTAGTTGCTTGTTCTTTTGGACCCAAAAGACAATCTTGGTTGCCCATATGAGAAAATAGCTGGTTGATAATAGTTAACTAGGCAATATTTCATAAGAAAATCAAGATAATAATTGTAGTGTTGAAGGCCAAAGAGTCTTAGTTAAGTCAGTATTTGTTTTTCTCCGGATTTATATATGATCAAAATAACACCTCCCCAATGTACTGAATAAGTCTGTTACTTAAGAAGAAGTGTTAGAAGATGTATACTTGGTTTCATTCTGCAAAAGATTGGAACTTTTAGTAGAGAACTTTAGAACAATTGGGTTGCTTGCTTTTAACCTTGTGATTCTGTTGGATTGTATGTTGAGGAATATGACATTCAAGAAACGGAATAGTATAATAAACAGTTTAGAATGGGTTCAACTATAGGAGAACAGATGAAAAAAAACGAATCAAGTCACTCCTCCCGGATGGAAAAATATGTTCTTGGCTGCCAATCTGAGAATAATCATTTTATAGATTGTTGAATTTGTTGTCACAAGTACTGGAGAATAATGAGTTTTCACTTTTGCCTTTATTACACACTTTGCATTTTGAAATAAAATGCTTTAGTTTAGCGATAAATTGCACATGCCACTTTAATCATTTCTATCTGATCAACATTTTTTTTTTACTTTCTCTGGTCAGAGATTATTAACTAATTGGAATTATCTTTCAGGATGCTAATGAGGAAACAAAGTCTGTAACTAAAGCATCAGCAATGAAAGGTCGGATAAGTGCTATTTCATTATGTCTTGTATAGCTAACAGATTCACTATAAACTTTTATTGTTCTCATCTCTTTTACCTTTAAGTTACTATTATATTGTGAAATAGAACTCTTAAGATTGTTAAGTTTCTCAGTCAAAACTCAAAAGTAGGCTACTATTTTTTCAATCCATTTACTATAATGCACTTGTGAAATATTAACATAGATAAGTTCGTCTATAACTGAAGAGAAAATTGGCCTTTGATCCTTTACTACGAAACAACACTGATAAGTTAGTCTATCTCTGTGTAGTGTTTGTTTTTTCGTAATCTGTAGCCTGCTTACCACAAGCTCTCAAGAAAACATTTTTTACTGTTTCCAGCTATAAGGAAGCGGATGGAGAAAGATATAGATGAAGTTGGGAAGATTGCAAGAAATGTCAAAGCAAAAATAGAAGCAACTAATAAAGAGGTAATTTGTCTATTCTTTTATATTTGGATCAGTAACACAGTTTTTGAGTTCAATTTTCATCACTTAAAAGCACTATAATCGTTTTCTTTTCTTTAGAACTTGGCTAATCGACAAAAGCCTGGATGTGGAAAGGGCACAAGTGTTGACAGATCCAGGACAAATATGACCAAGTACATTAATAAACATAGTTTGTCAATATTGTTTGATGTTATTTTCCACTTCTTGTGCTTGAACAGTCGTAATTGTATGAGTGTATTTGTTCTTTTTTAAAAAAAATATTTTTTGTTTTTTTTAATCGCTGATCTGCATTCTGCAGTGCCTTGACAAAGAAGTTCAGAGATGTTATGACGGAATTTCAGGTATAGACAAGTCTTGTTATTTGCTTTGTGCTGTCTTTTGTTCGATTAAATTGCTTATAAGTTATGTTCCTCCAGACATTAAGACAGAGGATAGACAACGAATATCGCGAGGTTGTAGAGCGAAGGGTGATCACAGGTTTGGATCTCAAACTTTTTCCAACATAAATATAACTTGAGATATGTGCTTATCAATATTTGAATATCTATATGTTGATCTAATATGTGGTTTTATCGTGTTTTTATCTCACAACTGAGCAGTAACTGGAACTAGACCAGATGAGGAGGTGAGTGCAAAGTCTTGCAATTGATAATCCCGATCAATAAGTTTGTTTTTTTGCTTATCTTTATTCTAATGATCGTGTTAGACAATCAACAACTTGATCGAAACTGGAAACAGTGAACAAATCTTCCAGAACGCTATCCAAGGAATGGGACGTGGACAGGTACCTCTTACTACTTCATTCTACTGTATTTTTTCTCTTTCGACTGTTTCTGAATTTGGGACTTAATTTATGTGGCATCCACTTCTGGTGTCTTTTCTCCTTGTTTCTTGTCAACATATTATTTCACTAGGTATATATAAAATGTAGGGAAAGCATGGTTTCTACTTTCTACGTTCGTTAATTATTATATTCATGTTGAACTAACAGAAACAGTACTAGCTGATCTCATTTGAATTCCTTTGACGTACTAACTTTGTCCATACTCCTTGAATTCCACGTATCTTGATATAATTAGTTTGGAAACATGAGTTTTATATATGAGCGCACATCCCAGTCTTATTTTAAATATCTCGTCACCTCATCAGCAAGCATAAAGCAGGACTGCAATCCGAATAGATTTTCTATACTTTTGAGTGTTTTCTAAAAAGTTGTGTGGTTCACCTTTCCCCTCTAGAAATTTAAGCTATATTAGTATGTCATTATCATTTTCCCTTCCTATTTCATCTGTAATATGCTCAAACTGTAGGTCTTAAGCACCGTAGAGGAAATTCAGGAAAGACACGATGCAGTGAAGGAAATTGAGAGAAAACTTCTTGACCTGCATCAGATTTATCTAGATATGGCTGTTCTGGTTGAAGCTCAAGGAGACTTGTTAGATAATATCGAAACACAGGTTTGTTTTCAACCCTCCTATTATTTCCTCAGCGTATTCCTACCTAAAAACGAAAGGGTCTCCACTTCTCTGTGTCGAATTTCTCAATGGAAATTTTGTTCAGGTGACAAATACAATTGATTATGTCCAATCAGGGGCTATTGCTCTTCAGACCGCAAAGAAACTACAGAAGAAGTCTCGAAAATGCATGTTTATTGGCATTATAATTTTCTTAATTATAGTAGGCATAATAGTTCTCCCCTTCATTCTCAAATCTCAACCTTGGAAGAGTAACAAGGGAGCTTAACTGTTTTGTTTTCGAGCTATGCAACGCATGTGTTTGCCTTTGGTTTACTGGGGGATAGAAAAGCATAGATTCACACGAGTCGTGTTAGCCTGTGTATAGCTTCCTTGTCGATTATATTCCTTTTCGTCTAGGCCACACTTCGTTAACTAGCTTTTGGTGTTAACGATCTGCTAATTGTTCATGATTATGTGAATTAGTATATATCATAGTTGTGGCTTTTTAAGTCATAAAAAACAGCTTAAAGAGGAACTTGATATGAATTTCCCCCCTTTTTTGATACTATGTTGAAAATTACCCCATCTTTTTGCCTATTTTCATGAAGTTCTCTTATATATTGTTTTTTCAATTTAAAAAATTAAAGAAAATATTATTATTGTTTTTTAATTAGCTGTCCCAAGTTGCGTGTAAGTCTTTTTTTACCATCTTTTTCCCTTCAAATAAATAAAATAAGTGGACGTTTGGATATGTATCATTGTGAAATTAGAAAAAAGTAATTCTTATTTTCAAAGTAAAAAAGATTTTTGAAAATCAAGTTGTGTTTGGCCATAAATACAAATTGAAGTTATTTTTGACTTTTTGTAACAAATATTAGGGGTCTACTCGATTGGATTCAAAATTTAAATTTTTAGCTAACCAAGCAAAGTCTACTCGATTGGCAAAATAACAAGTATTATATCAAACACGATTTTCCTTAGTTTACAGTTTCTTAAATGACCCTAAATTATCAAAGTTTAGATATTAAACAGGTTGTTGTACTCCTTTGATGATTCGAACTCATAACCTAAGAGTAAGACATGTTTACCATCCGAGCAACTCTCTCTCGTCAACGACCCTAAATGGTTACTCTTTCTCGATGGGCCAATTGGGCACAGCCTACAATTTATCCCAAGTATCTCTATTCTTCATCATTGTCGTATTATATCTCAAAATCCTCCATTCTCATCTTGCATTGTACATAATATACTAATACTACTTATAAGATTTGTACATTTAACAGTACCCAATAATGAACATGATATAAATGGTTAATATAAATATATATTGAACATGATATACTGTATATTAGATATGTATATTTAACACTACCTAATGCAGATTTAAATTTAGCGTATATGTGCATCGATATACTATATATTGTATGCATTACATTAATACCAAGTACCTTTAAGTGAAATAGATATTGACCATGGCATAATATATTAGATATACCCAGAAATGCTTCCTTATTTATAGGTAGTATTTTCACTAATATGGAGATTTGTAGGGACTAATTAATTTTATGGGAAAACTATCTAATTAGATAAACATTCCTACTATATTTACTAATTTTTCCTATAGTTTAAAATATTATATATTGTCTCACTAATTAATAATTTCAAGTTAGATACATCTAGACACATGCATTTTTACTACGAGATGCACTAAATAGGGAGAGAGACGAGCGAGATAGTCAATTACATTAGATACATGTATTTGGGGTACCAAATACATGAAGAGTCGAGTGGCTAACGAGATTGGAAAGAGACGAGCAAGAGAGTCAAATGCATGCGAATTCACTTGAATACAGTGTATCTGAAACAAATTACAAATTCTGGTAAGTTTCATTATAATGGAAAGTGTAGGAAAGGAAGGTACTTCGATACTAAATTAGTGGATTTATGTAAGTTACCCTAATTTTATTAAGAAGAAATTAAATGAAAGTAAATACAAATTGTAGTGTCTAATAGAGTAGTTGTAGCCTCTGGTGATAATGTTTCCTTAATAATAGCTAGTACCAGAATGGAAATTTGTGATAACCAATTAATTTTATTAAATATTCTTCATATTTAGTTGACTTTTTGTTTAATAAAAGACATCGTCTCGATCATTTATGTTCAAAAAGTTACATATTTGAATTTGGTATACCAAACTTTGTACATGACCATTGAGATGAGAATAACTAGCACATACTCAATCCTTTTATACGAAATTCAAGGAGGTTCATAAGCTATTTGGGCATAAATAGTTTGTTTGACTCGAAATATATAATCTATCAGATTTAATCTCCTTATTTATAATTTTTTTATCACATTCAAAGGATTTCTCATTTACTCATTTATAAGTTATGCAATTTTACTTAATCATGGCTATGAATATGATAGCATTGTGAGTTGTGACTCTTCAGTTTTAAAATTTAGTTGCATGACTTTAACAGGAAAAACTTATAGTTATGTGACAATTTATGAAATTTCCCCAAAAAATCAGACAATTTATTCCTCTGGATTTATTTTCAGGTGAGATATGCAGTGGATCACGTTAATATGGGTACAGATGCACTTCAAACTGCAAAGAGCTTACAGAAAAAATCAAGAAAATGTATGATGATCGCCATAGTTTTGCTTCTCATTATCGCGGGGATTATCGTTCTATCTGTGATTAAACCTTGGAAGAAGTAATCAGTTACTCAGAATACACATTACTTGTTGTTAATCCTTCAAATTTTCTTCTATGTATCTTTGTTTTTCTTGTGAAGTTGTATCTTCCTCTGTATCTTAATAATGTAATTAGTTGCCACTATTATTATATTGAATAATAAGTTTTGGAAAAGCATCAAATAAATCCATTAATAAGCAACTGGAAACTTTAGCATAACTTGGAAATCCAAATATAGATAAAGATACAAATGATAACACTACTAGGCAATTTGAGGGACAAAATAATGCCCAAAATGATTCAAATCCCTGAAGAATTATTTAAAAAGCTTAAAAAAACATCTTTATTGTACTTGAAGTTCACAACTTAAAAATTGGGATAGTTCCAAAGCTTCACACATCTTCATGCTCCAAAAGAAATCACTTTTTGTTGTTGTTTTTCTTACATTCTTGCCTTTGCAATCACCACACTTCCATCACCTAAGTTTGTTGTTCCAGTCCTTGTCCATTTTGCCTCAAATTGCTCCTCAGTTACACCTGCAATCACCATATTTCGAATACAATGTTACTAATAATTCGTGTTTGAAGTTTAAGTTTTATGCACTGACATGTAAAAATCATGTTTATACCTTTGCCCATAGCAGCAGTAGAGGTGATGCCTCCCTGGACAGTCCTTAGAACTCTATCATAGTAATTAGCACCAGACCATTTCTGATGAGCCAATGTGTCAACACCATGGCTCCTTTCCTCTCTTTGTATTTTCTCCACATAGGCCAACATTCCCCTCTTGGCGAAATCCTTGGCAAACGTGTCGACGATGAGTGCATCAGCATGGAAACCAGCTAAAGTAATGAACTGCCAGCAATAGCCTAATTTGGCTATTCTTGGAATGAAATCCATCATTTGGTTGTCATTCATTCCTGATGCATCCCAATTGAATGACGGAGACAGATTGTAAGCCAACATCAGCTCAGGCCTTAGAGACTTAACTCCCTCAGAAAATTTTGTGCATTCCACCATATCAGGACTTGATGTCTCCATCCAGACTAGATCACAGTATTCGGCGAAAGCCCATCCGCGAACAATTGCAGCCTCTACTGAACCCTGAAACCTGTAGAACCCTTCTCTGGTTCTTGGCAAGTCCCAGTCCCAAAAGAGATTAGGAAGGCCAAGTCTTTCAACAACCTCCCTAGCTTGTTCGTGCGAAAGACATTTCTCATAGCTCGAATGATTCATCCACTGGTTCAACCTCCTCTGCTTCTCGTGCTCCGCGAGGTTCATTTTCTTGATTGCATCAGTGACACATTGAGAAAATGTCTTGAGTTCAGCCATTCCAAGCCAGTTATCCTCAATGGCTTGAAGTTCCGGCCCTGTTTTGCCTGCAGCCATAGCTTCAGACAAAAGAGTAGCCAAACCCTTGCCCTTGAGATTCGGGTTGGAAACGCCCAAAATGAACTGGTGATCCCTTGTATCCACATTGGTTTGGATCAATGTGGCTGCAACCGCATCAGTACGAGCCACGAGGACCGTTTCAGTCCCCATGATATCAAACTGCAATCTTGCAGCCACAAGCCTGTTAATATGTTCACTTACAGCAACAAGCACTTTACCAGCCATATGACCACATTTCTTAGTAACAGAGGACTGATCCTCAATGTGGACACCAGCAGCACCGCGCTCCACGAAAAGCTTACACAGCTTAACAGTAGCAGTTGCACCACCAAATCCAGTGTCACCATCAGCAATGATAGGTTTCAAGTAATCAATAAAAGGGGTTCTTGCCCTCTCCTCTCTGCTCATGCTCATTCTTGCTTCTCTCTGCTTCCTATCATGATACTGCTGAGCAAAAAACAAATGTTCCACTTTGTTAGGAACAGTATCATAAGGGTAATCAGCAAGATCAGGCCCTGGTTCATTAGTACTTGTGTGAGTTGAAGAACACTGCCAACCAGAGACATAAATTGAATCCAAATGCTTAGCCATCATGGTGACTTGAACAGGGTCAAGTGCACCAAAAGTCCTTGATGCTGTCCCATTAGCTTGATGAGTCTTGAGTGTCCTCCACAGCTTCTGGGCTAACTCATTTGATGCATAACTTTGCCTCATAGTTCCTCTTAGTGCCACCACATCCCTAGCTGAATATGCCCTCTTGGTTAGCCTGAACCTCTCTGTGTTCCACCATGCTTGCACCTCTGCTGCCTCTGCTTCAAATCTCCTCTCTTCTTCCATAATCTGACACAGATCGAATTTCAAGAGTCAAACAAATATATTTGAAATGTATGTACTATAAGTCAGAATAACTAACAATTCAAACGTGACACATAAATCAGGACGAATCGAATACTAAGCAAGAAAGAAAATAAAAAATGTTTCAACTAAAAGATCATGTTGCTCCATTTAAATCCGTCTAAAGTATAAAAAAGTTGTAAAGATAGTGAGATAAGAGATGATCTTACCATTGAAGGAACTGAGAAAGATGCAGCCATGGCTAGAACTTTTAATTTTTTTTTTTCTTTTGTGTATATTTCTATACAATTGCAATGATGAATTGTTTATGCAAATGGTTGAGGCAAAGAGGCTCAATTTATAGTAGTAAAGTTGTTAAAACTAATACCAAATGCCAAGTAAAGGATAAGGAAAAAAAAAATTAAAAAATAATATTTCCACATCATTTTGCTAAATAATTTAGACCTTATCTACAGTATTTACTTATCTTGATTGATGAAGATAAAACTGAAGCAATTGCCCAAAAGGTGTTGATATCGAGGCAATGGAGGTTTCCAGCCATGACAAATATTGCAACTATGTTTGTCCTTTTCCTTATTTAGATGACCTCATTTCTTTCTAATTTTAACAACTTTTAATTTCCTTTTTTAAATGGTTGTTCTTTGTATCATGCCACTTTTCTCATTGGTTTTTCTAATCCTATTAGCTTAGTACATCCAGGATTAGTTTGATTGTTTCTAATCCTAGCAGCTTAGTAGATCATCAGTTAAGATTTTGTGTTAAAATGCATTGATTGAATATGTATAATCATTTATTCAGAACTTATTGGGTATTTGGATTGATTTTTTTACCATAATTGAATATTTGGCTAGTCATTTTTTTTCTAGGAAAAATGTTTATGACTCTATAAATGGAAGTTTATTTTTTCTAAGTTGACAACATTTACAATGTATAGTCCTTGGGGCTTTGAGAGTTTTGTGCATAGGGAGAATTTGTGTGAGGTTATTTCTTTCGATGTTGAGTACTCTCTTTTATATAATGAATTGTTCATCTCCTCTTGTGGATGTAAGTCGAATGACCGAACCACGTACAATATTTGTGTCTGTTTTGGTATATTTCTCATTTGTTTTCTTACTCATTATCTTTTGAAGTTTCGTTTTGCTAGCTTCCACATGACATTGGTTATTTCGATCCTAATAGAACTCATTAAATAAGTTGCTTTTTCTTGGAATTTGATTTCTGGTCATTTGACTAATAGTTTTTAATCTCAAAAGGTCACATTTCTTCATGATTTTGATCTTCTTCAAAAAAGAATGTGACTTTATGAGATAATAATTAAATCTTCTTTTCAATTTATAAGACACGGTCGAAATTTCAAGATTCAAATTTTTTGAACTTTGATCATGAAATTCGAACATGTAAGCTTTTAATTTTTATTATATGAAATTTGTATATTTCAAAACTATGTAAAAAGTACTACAAATCACACAAACTAACAATTATAGATATTTAACAGACAAAAAAAAATTAATTAAAAAAAACGGTTGGCTCTCGAAATTTCAACTTGCCACATAAATTAGAACAAAAAATATTAATTAAGTGATCATAAGAGAAATCAACTCACTATAAAATGTTGGGCTACGTATTGGTCGGTTTATATCGGTTTTGAAGTTTATCAGTTTGACTTATTAGTTATCGATTTGTAGAGATGCTAAATCGTTATAGAGTCATTAAGATATTGGCTTATCGGTTATTCATCGTTATCGGTTTAACCGTTAAGATTTGACACAAAAAAAAATCATTGAAAATCACTTAGAAACAAGATGACAAACCAAATGAATCATGCAAATGAGTTCACTAATTGCATCTTGCTCAAAATCAAACACTCTTACATTGAAGAATAACCAAGAGTTTGAGCCAACCAGAAATAAAAGTAGAAAACTTAACTCTAAGTCAAGGACTTTATTTACAAAATAGTATAAATATAATTATTTAATTTGTTATTGGGTTATCGGTTAACCCGTTAAGAACCGATAATTCAATAACAAAAAAAAAATCAAACTGTTATCAAAACCTCTAAACTAATAACTCATAAATCAGTAACTCTTTTTAGTTAAAGTTATCGATTTCAATTCGATTTTGAATAGCCCTAATAAAATGTATAAATTCAAAATTTTGAATCCAACTATATTAGTAGTAAGTATATTCGTTTTCATTGATTAATTCATTAAAAGAGTGTTTGAATTGGCTTAAAAGTTAATCAACCCTACTTTTAAGCCAATTTTGGACTTCTGAAAGTGTTTGACAAGGTAAAAAATGACTTAAAATAAGTTAAAAATACCAAAAGTAAGTTTTCCTTTTTTTTTTACTTAAAAATTATTTAAGTTTGATTTTTTATTTTTAACTCAAAAACTATTTTTTTTTTTTAAGTCAATCCAAACAGGCCAAGTGTGATTTCATTCTTTATGCACAAATAAAGCTCTAGTGAAGGTGGGATATAAAGTACCACATAGCTTAGTAGTAAAGACCTTAACAATGACAATTTACTCTCCCTTTCTTTCAATACGCACTATTTATTCAATAAAACAACTTATATTTTTCTATGTGCTTTTTTTAGGTAATTTTTTTAATAATTTGTATTATGTTCCTTCATATGTCTGTGAGACGATGCACAAGTTGGTAGGGTATTTTGAACAATCTCTTTCACATAAATATCAGTAACTAGGGATGGCAATGGAACACAGCGATACGAACACAAGCAGGGAGGGGCAGTTTAGGAGTTTAATAAGGTGGGGCAGGACAGAGCCATAGAGGAGTGGACTAAGGAGTACTTAATCGGGCAAATCAGAATAAGGAGAGTTAAAATACATTTTTAAAAAAAAGTATAAATAAGACAAGGTAGGATGGTAAAGCAACAAATAAACTGAAATTCAGAATTACATACTGAATTTGCTATATTTTCTGGAGTTCATATGAAGATAGAATTTTATACGGACTAAACAAAAAGCTAAGAGAATTATACTACAAAAATTCCAAAGGTTTAGTTTTGTTAAATTGCATTAGTCGGATTGAATATTTTTTGACTCATATACATATAATTAAAATATGTAATTAATAAAGTATAATATCAAACAAATTAATAATATTTGTGTTAGACTTTTAGAGGGACATGGCCTACGTTTATTTATTTTCACTCTTGCAAAATAATATATATATATATATATATATATATATATATATATATATAAGCATTAGGCTCATCAATTACTCTACTCTTTGGAGTCTTGGTGGGCAGTTTTACTAGTTCAAATTGTTGCTTGCACCAGAAAAGCTTAAATATATGTTTTCCTTTTTTTATTTTCCTAAATGAAAATGTTGTGAATGTGTGCACGTCTGAATAAAATTGATAGCTTAACATCAAATTATAATAAGAGGCACTAAATACTTACAAACATGCACAAAAATATTATTAATTTTGTTTAAATGTTTTATCAAATTGAGACTATTTACTTAAAATATTATTTTTTATCACATAATAATTTTATTTTATTTAAATTAATTTTTAAATAAATCCCCAAATATAATTTTATTTGAATTATATATTCATTATGTTTATATAATTGTGAATTATATCCATTTAGATGCTAAAAAATAATCAGTCTTAATCATTCAATATTCAAATTTAGAGACGATACTGTAATCATTCAGACGTAGATTCAGATTCAGTCGCCCGGAGTACTTCTTCCTCTTTTTATATACTCTATTAAGTACATTTATTAGTTATCAAAAACAGCGTGCTTTCGTTAGTTTCTCAGTTATAATGTGATTTCTTTTCCTATGAAACTTACTTTCATCCACTAATTTGTAGAATTTTCTTTTACACCTAACTCATTAAATTTAACAAATGTTAAGAACGGTAAATTTTGCCAAGAAACATTTTTAAAAGGGTAAAATCACTTTATTAACTCAAGCACAAACATAATTTGAGTTGTAGAAATTAAAGAGAAAAAGAAAAGCACTATTATAAACTTAAATATATAAACTAAACGAGGTGGAGCAAGACATAGCTAATAAAACGGGGCGGAATAAAACAGATTGAAAATTTTAAGGCCGAATCCATTTGTGGTCTCCTAAAGTTGGTATTAAGTTTCACTTAGACACGTCAAATGAGTGATGTTCATTTTAGATGGGCCCACTAAGAGGAATTCCGGACATGGGCCAATATTGGGTTCGGAAATAAATTAGTTAAATTATACTTCATTAGACATACATCACCACCATGTATACTAACCTTACATATACTTTCGAATAGGCCAAACTCATCGATGACCCCTTAAAGTTGGCACTAAGTTTCACTTAGACACCTCAACTGGATGATGTTCATTTTAGACACCTCATGTAGGGTCCCGTTGTGTCATTTTGACACTTTTTGCTGACATGTTAAAGTGAGTGTGATACACTCAACAATAGAGTGTGAAAGTCTCAATTTAGCTATTTTTTATTTTATTTTCTCTTCTTCTCCATTTTTCAAGCTACCACCTCCCACCATTTTTTGAAGCTTAAACTCCTTCAATGGAGGTTGAATTTTTTATTCTAATCCGTTTTCAAGTCATTTTTCTTCTTCTTCATTGTATTACTTTTCTAAATCTATAATCACCTCCCTCCACTTTTTTCACTGGAAAAATGGATATCAATGCTCATATTTCATATTTATTTTCTCTTTCTTTCTTTCTTCCTCTCCCTCTTTTCTTCCCACAAAACAACACTAAAAAAAAAGAAAAAAAAGGAAATTCGAAACAATTTAAAAAGTTGATTAAAAAAAATAAATTGTTAGGTGTAGTAGAGAAGACAATTACCTTCGGGGAGGGGGGGAGTTAAATTGATTTGTTTAGAATAATATTTTTATTTTATTTACTAAATAGATTTAAAAATATTTTTTAACTGTAATCATTTAATTGGTTGTTTGCCACGTCATCAACGAATGTATTACACTCTTCTTCAACTTTTTGCTTATTGTCAAAAAAATGTCAAAATGACATAGCGAGACCCTACATAAATAATCATTACACAATTAAGATGTCTAAGTGAAACTTGATGCCAACTTTAGGGGACTACCGATGAATTTAGCTCCAAATTTTAAACATGGTTAAATGGAGCAGAACATGGTGGGTTGAATATGTAGTTGAACAGCCCAACCTGCCCTGTCCTATTAATATCCGATTCCCATCGATGAATGATTAATTTTGAGATATTTATATGACTATGACATTTAATTTATTAAATGTATGATACTGATTTCTTGCAGTGGTAATAACAATTTATTTGAACTCTAAAAGGGGATTAGGATTTATCCATACAAAAATAGTATTATCTCTTATCCTAAACTAAATTCACATTTCAATTGACAGTGATAGACGAATTGAAAGTCACGGTGAAGTACCATTAGAAACGATGAATTTATTAATGATAAATAAATTTATAATTCGTTTTATGAGTAGTTCCAATTTCCAAATTATATCACATTTTTAGCTTCTCAATATTCAAACTACGTAATATTTGATCATGAGAAAAACTGCATATCTGCACGTATATTATCATTTTGTAAAGTTTAAGTTGATTCAATCCAATTTATAATTTAAGAGACTAGTAAAATTGACTTTTTAAAAAAATAAAAATGACACTTATTATGAAACTATTTTTTAAAAAACAAATATAAGTGCAATCAAGATGGTAGTTACGTTACTTAATTAAGTTACGCCTATAGAATGCTCTATTTGTTCAAAGTTCAAACACAAATCGATGAACTTTCATGTCATGCATGGACCCAAAGTAGATGGCGTTCACAGTAAATACGTACTCATATCGGGATTTTTTTTATTGATTTCTCACTTGGTGTTTGATATTCATATTAAGATTTGATTTAATTTGAACTCGCGCCAAAAGTTCACATTCATGGGTGAAATGCTTTCTAACAAAAATAATTTTGTACCTAAAGGGACTCGAATCTAATACCTCTGATTAAGGATAAATGAATAACGCTGGTGGATTGAAAGGAAATTTCTTAACTTGACGTTTGTACGTACCAAAAATCTTTGCATATCCAAAATTTTATTTATCTTATTATTATAATTGTGTCATATTTATTGCAACGTTTAATTCCTTATGTCTATTATACCTGAATTGAATTATTGGGAATTGGGATGTTAACCGCCAATTATGTACGCAAAACTATCGTTCACCTCACCACTTTAAAAGGATAGAGTCAAGAGTTTTTTTCAAAGGAGTTATTTTATGAGTTGAAACTATCTGAAAATAAGCATATTTAGTTTCGTTAAAATATTTTACTAGAAATATCTAAAAAGTTATATCAAGTCCTAAAACCTGCCATAATTTAAAAAATGAAATAGACATAAAAATAGCAAAAATTATATTTCAAAAAGTTACACTAATTAAGCTCAAAAATATAGATCCAAAATAACAGAAACCGGAAAAATTACATCTCATCAAGTGAGTTTCCTACTTTGACAAAAATTATACAAAAGTAGATATACTTAAGAATTTAATTTGAACATTCCCACAAGTAAAAGAGCATCCATTATTATTATTATTTTCCATATCGAAACATCACATCATTTCTATTATTATGACTTCCTAACATACGTGACTATGAAAAGAGTGTTTTTTTGTTTGCCACTAAACAATGTGGATAAGACCCAAAGAAAGAAAACTAAACAAACGGGATTGTTCTATCCTTAATCAGAAATCTCAGGTTTAAATTTTAGATATAAACAAAATTATGTTGGAAATTCCAACTCCTCTTCTGAACAGAAGATTGATACTGAGGTTTCAATATGAGCTCCGGACACAGATAAGAAGTAAAAAAAAAAAGAAATTGCAATACGAGAAAACGCAAGGCCTTGGGTTGCTGGCTGACAGTGCACAAGGTGGATGACCTTGTTGCACAACACTTGTACGCCGTCGGTGGTCAAATTTTGTGTCTCGTGAAAAATGATCTCTTAAGAGTTTGCCCCTTACAAACTAAGTACGACTAATTTTTGTAAAATAATAATAATGTAATATATTAAAAATAAATATTCTACATATTAATCAGCTTGTTTCAGTCGTTACGTATTATTTTATTACGTAAATATATTGTTTATATGATGTCATGAAAAATAAATCTAAACTTCATTTTTAATTGAGGATAGGGTAAAATTAATACTTGATCGAGAGGGGAGAGTCATCGGATTATACCAATCATTATAGAACCTTCTAGAGATAGCGTTAGAAAATACTTTTTTATATTTAACTATCAGATATATTTTCATTTAATATGATTTAAATATTAAGAAATGATTCTTGGACATTAAATTTTGAAAATTTACCTTTTAAAACGATTTGAGCATACATATTATACATCATCTGATGTTTACTCTAAATACTAAATTCTTATTTTTCGCAAGCTCATACAATTAATTATTTGCTACCTCTTGTATTCATTAGATTATCCAAAATTATTTTCATCGAGGATACCTTCGGAATCAGATCGAAACAAGCTAGAATTACTTAATATTACGAATTCATTCATGTTATTTTTAACTTATTTCTTAATTATACCATTTCTTGCTTATTCATTTTGTTATCTCAATCGATTTAATTTACGTATCCTTTAAACTATGTATACATAGTCAATTATATCCTTTTGGGGGTAAATATATTGTGCTTTCATATTTAAACTTTTTTTTTACTAAATCATGATAAGTAGATGCAGACTTAATATTCAGAGACAATAAAGATACACCAGCAAATACATATGTATATGAGTGAAAGCAATATATAGGCGGGCGCATGTGCCCCATTGAGGACCTATGTATATCCATTAGCTTTGAAAAATTATGTATATATATGTATTTGAGATATGGCATATTTTATTAGGCACTCGAAGACACTAAAACTATTTAGGTCCGCTAGTTTATAAATGTTGCGAGGGGACTGAGTTTAAATCCCATTTACTACTCTCTTTTTTCATTTTTATCTTTAAAGCTTAAAAATATTGAATAAAATAAGAGGTTGGCTAGTTTTCAACATCACACCTTGTGCAAAGTGAAGTTCAAAATCAGCACTCCACAAAACAAATTTTACGTAGTATAATCATTTAATTTATATTTACACGTTAGATTATTTAATTTATATTTTTATGTTTGATAAAATTATATATCATAAGAATGGACATTAGATAACATAAATTAATGGATATACACATAGCCAAACACATTACGTGGATCCGCCACTTATGATAAGGTCGTGATAATTGATAAGTCGACAATGTGATAAGACGAATCTCTAATTTCTAAAGGGTCCCAAACCAGAAGGGCAAGAAAAGAATATACTCTTCACCGCATCGCACGAAGAAATTGGCCTTTTGCTGGTCCTTTCTACGGGGTGTGCATTCGGTTTTTCGATTTGGTTTAACACTATTCAGTTTGAATTTTTGATTTTTGATTTTGTAAAAGTGTAACCCAATCCGATCCAAAATAAATTTGATTTGGCTTGATTTTCCTCTATTCAGTTCGACTTTTTTCGGTTTGGTTATTTGGTTATGTCAATAAAATTTTTTTTGGTAAAACATATATAACCAAAGTAATAATATTTAATCCCTTAAATATACTTTCTAATATAAATCACAAGTAAAACTTAAAACACAATACTTATAAGTATACCTATTATAGATGTAATTCAAACATAAAATATAAATGTAATCATCATGAAAGGCAATAACCAAAAAGGGACAAAAGTGGTTAACTCCAACTTAATTCTAAGCCTAAACATTATATATA
>NW_006239664.1:58542-64329 GCF_000226075.1 Solanum tuberosum | reverse complement strand
CAAAATAAATTTGGTTTGGTTTGGTTTTTCTCTTTTTGGTTTGGGTTTTTTCGGTTTGGTTAATCGGTTATGTCAATAATTAGAAACATAACAAAGTTATATTTGCAATTTTTAAATTTATATATATAATATTGAATTTCTTAAATATACTTTTTAATATAAATCTCAAGTAAAACGTAAAACACAATGCTTAAAAGTATATCAATTATAGATGTCCAAATATAAAATAATAAACTAAATCATAATGAAAAATAACTAAAAAGGGACAAAAGTGATTAACTCCAACTTAATTCTATATATATATAATTCGGTTTTTTTGGTTTTTCGATTTTTATTTTTTAAAATCCGAAATCAAACAAAATAATTTATTAATCCAAAACTAATCCGAAAAAACCAAAAAACCAATCCAAATAAAAATTCAATTTGATTTGATTTGATTATTCGGTTTAATCCGAATAGTGCAAATCCATACTTTCCACATACTCAAACATGGTATATACGATTTTGGAATCAAAATAAATGCATTAGGTATGATAATTATTGGTCCAGGGTGGGGGCGATGCGGGGTAGGTCTGGATGAGGTACAGTAAATCTTGCCCCACTAAGATTTTGACGGTCTACCAATTTAATATTTGGTTGACCTCGTCCCGCTCTATCCTGTTTAGTCTATTTTTGATTTTGTGATATTCAATTCTTTTCTTTCCTTTTTAGAGTGATTAACTTAGTATTTATGATTTGCAAAAGAAAATTTGTATGCTACGTTAAATGTAATTGTCGATAAGCTAAATGGTTACAAACTTACACAATTTCATTTTATATATACTAAATACTAAAAGTTGATTTTCTTTTTTTCTATCATATTTATTGAACGATTGTGTTACTCGTAAATATTACACGCGATATGTGTAAAAACTTAAATCAAAATGTTAAAAAGAGAATTAAACTATCCATCATCTCCCACCTTCTGATTTTTTTTTCTCGATATATAATACTATGAAATAAACAGTTAGAACCATTGTGAATATACTTTGAATCTTTATAACGCTAATGAACAAATTTATTAGCCTACAAACCAAAATCCAACGTGTTTTGCCCCACTAAAGTATTTCCAAAGATATTTTATGTTCCGTCTTGTTCTGTCCCGTCCTATTTGATCTATTTAAATGCTCTCCTGCCCTACTCCATTTAAAGTTTGCCCTGTCCCGCCTCGCTCAATTATCTTCCCTCTAAAGTATAATATTCTGCATGGCCGATATATCGAATTGGAAATTATATAAAATGAACACAATCTCCTAGCTTTACACTGGAGTATATACTTTCGTCATTCCTATTTATACGAAGGTATTTGACTGACAAAGAGTTAAGAATAAATTAAAATCCGTGATATAAAATGAGTCAGTAGACACTTATGTAATTGTAAATTATCGTTCACTAAATATAAAAATATGTTATTATTTTATAAAACGACTGAAAATGAAAGAGTATAATAAATTAATGTAGACGGTAGGAAAGTACACATTTGCCCACTCTTAACAAAAACAAAAAAAAAATTATCAGCATTTTCCTTTAAACTTTAATTTAAGAGAGAGGATAAATACAAATAACCCCAATGATTAGTCACTTAATCCTTTTCAATTAGCTAGCATGATGATATTACGTGTAAATAAATATTCCAAATAATTTGTCACGTCAATTGTCAATTTTGTTTCTGAAAATGAAAAAAGATAATGTTTTTTTTAATTACTAACGCATGTGAAAATTTACATTCCAGACAGGGGGGATGTACGTTGCTTGTTGATAACGTGGTATATATTGGAATTATTTGTGTGGCAGATTTAGATGAGGTTGAAGTTCATATATGACCATTTCTTAAATTTGCCATAAATAATAAATTTATTTAAATATTAAAATTATGACGTGTTTTAATTGTACATCTAAATATAAAATAAAGTATCATAGATATTTATGGCATGTGTTTTGAAAGTTTTTATGTATGTTCATAAGATTCTGCTACATAGATAAGTTAGTTGTACAAAATATATCTTTTTCGAAATAAATTTGAGATTTCTTAAACATAGTAAGTGCACCATTAAAAAATAGGATGAGTAAATACAGAAGTGGGAATTGATTTACTATTCATTCATCTAGGTAAATAACTTAAGATTAAACTAAGTGGGATAATATTATATCAAGTTTAGAATATATGTACATGAAAATCAATATCACTATAATAAAAATAACTTTTATCGGTAATAAATAGACTCATTAATAAAGAGTGCCTAAGTCTTTACCGGCATTAGTTAAGTGCCATTAGATCCAGTGTCGCTAAAGACTTTAGAAACATATACAAAGAGTGTTAATTGCCGCTAAAAATACATATTCAGTGGCAATTAAGCTATTGTAGTTAGATAATTGCTGCTAAAGATCATTTTTTATCGGTGTATCTAATTTTGCTAAGAGATTATGAAGGTTACGTGAATTATAGTTTACCTTATAAATTTGTCTTTATCTGCTTCTTTAATTATATATATAATCAATATCAACATGTTTGAAATTTTACCACTTATTGAAATTAATACATATAATTAAAGAATATTAACACATTTTTAAGTAATTAATTTAGTAACATGATAAATATTTCAAAATATGTATAAAAAAAAATTCAAAATTTTGAACCAAAAGTATTTAAATAGAGATACATCATATGATTCAAGTACTTAATCCAAACATATTATAATTTGGAGTATATCTACTAGAATTTATCAATAAATTTACAAAAATTAAAATTATCAATATGTTCTGCCAAAAAAATAATCTAGAAGGTGATGGTAAGAATAGATAGCATCAATTATGAAGCTTTGATCAACTAACATGTAGTCAAATACTTTATGTAATCCAAACATATTATAATTTGGAGTATATCTACTAGAATTTATCAATTAATTTACAAAAATTAAAATTATCAATATGTTCTGCCAAAAAAATAATCTAGAAGGTGATGGTAAGAATAAATAGCATCAATTATGAAGCTTTGATCAACTAACATGTAGTCAAATACTTTATACATAATATATGGAAGGATAAAGAATAATGATAATAAAAACAATCTCATTGGGATTTGCAATATTCAAAAAGAATATATATTGGCTCGTCCATTGATGTGTGAGTCCAATTGGCACTTCAATTCAATATATCTTGTTGTTGCCGTTTAGCAATTCGAGAAAAATCATTTATTTTTAGCATAGATTTGACTCACTTTTCTACCCCTCGGTCATATATTAGTCGATCACTATATTAAAAATTGTTGTCTCATGTTAGTTGATCGTTTTGATAAAAGAAAACATTAATTGTTGTTTTTTCATATTACCCTTGTTATTAATTCTTTTTGAAAATAGTCACACTTACACATAATTTTACAAAGATTTACCAACCCAATAAATCAACAATATGGGTAAGTAGCTATTCTTTAATAAAATTATTTTTTAGGATAAATTTATAATACTTGACATCTATTGACTTTTTATTAATAATAAAGTAAATATTCTCAATAAGAATAAGAACAAATCAGGAGAACTAGACCTTAACTTATCGATCCTAGCTAGTATGGTATCAAATCTCTACTAACTCACAAGCATGCATGAAGAAAATAAAATCAAGAGAGAAGTACTTATTCTATTATTTTTTTTTATTTTTTTTGGTAACAACTGTAAATATATTACCATAACCAACAAAAAGTACGAATACAAATGAAGAGCACCTTTCTCTGATAACAAAGAACAGGCCTCCTACCAAATCATAAGAAAACTAAAAACACATTAAATGCTGAATAAAATTCCTACATTTCATTGCTTTCTTGGAACTACTAAGTAACTGTAACCTTTCTCTGATTTCCTTCTTTATCTGTGCAATTGCCTCATCCGTCTGTACACATTTACCTTTGTATCGCCTCCAATTTCTGGCACGCCAAGTGTGATAAATGATAGCTCCACATATCGCTGCCATGATCTCTTTTTGAAATAGCTTCCAGTGTTTCCCATTTATACATTCCAGAACTTTCATTATACCTATATTATGCATAGACACTTCAGTCCAGTGATTCATTGCTTGCCACACAGTTGATATCCATTTGCATTTCTCAAATAAGTGAACATTGGTCTCCATTACTTTCTCAGCACATAAACAACATGCAATATCATCAACCTGAATCTGTAACCTCAACTTTCTCTCCTGTGTAAGTAGTCTTCCCTGTACAACCAACCACATTAAGAATCTGTGTTTAGGAAGTGCCATTGACGTCCACACTAGTGCAGCCAACGTCCATGCAGGTTTATATCCTATAATTGCTAAATAACTCTTAGAAATAGAATAGGTGCCATTAAGAGTTAACATATATCTTCCGTGATTGTACCAACTCTGCATTTCCTCTTTAAGTGCATTAATTTTCCTCTAATACCAACTACTATCAATGGGAGGTTTGTGGTTCCATATAGAATCAGTCTTCATATATATACCATGGACCCATTTAACCCAAAGTGCCTCTTTGTTCACAATTATTTGCCACAGTAAATGACCCACTGATGCTTTGTTCCAATTAATGCAGCCCTTAATATTCAGTCCTCCTAGTCTCTTGGGACAACACACTCTATCCCATGCAACCATTGCTACTTTCTTCTTCTCTGTACTACTACCCCATAAGTAAGCTCGACAAATCTGATCAACTTCCTTTAGAATGCTCTGGGGAAGAATAAACAATGCCCCCCAAAAACTGTGAATTGAGAAAAGCACAGCATTAATCACCTGTAGTCTACCAGCATAGGAAAGTTGCTTAGAGTATGTCACTTTTATTCTTCGAGTGATCTTATCTATCAAAGTATGGAATTCTATCTTCTTTCATTTCTTTGGAGATAAGGGAAGACCTAGATACTTCATGGGAAAAGCACCCTCTGAAAATCCAGTTCTTGCAATGATTCTGTTTTTTGTATCCTCATCAACTCCAGCTAAATACACAGTTGATTTCTCCAAATTAGCCTCCAGACCAGTGACTGCACTAAAGTGCGCTAATGCTTCCATTACTCTATTTACTGAGACCACATTACCTTCTATTATTATTATTATTATTACGGAATTATTGGAGTGACCAAGAACTGCATCAAGTTTCGGCATGATATATATGATGGTTTGAATAATAGTTGAAGCTGGGTAAGTAAAGGATCGCGTGTAATCTATATTGGTCGTGATTCAATAGTTCTATCTCAATGAAAAGGTACTATGACAGTTAGAACATGGATTATTAGCGATTGGGTGAGACCCATATCGATCGTGAAATGTTTCAATGGAAGGAGGAAGGACCATAGTTCAAAATTTTGGAAGCAACGATGTGTTTCTAAGAATGACTGGATACTAGTGGCCGTCTGAGGGTAAAGTAACTGGCCGGTGTGACTATGATGTTCTGGTAGTATTGATATTGTTGGCCTTAATGGATTATTGTAAAGAGTATGAAAAAAATGGATAAATTGAGTATGTCTATGATTGTTATGAGGCCGGACTGGCTGATTGTGAAGTCAGACGAATGGGAAGGTGTGTTATGGACATCGTGGAAGGGATATCTTGGGTTGTTCAATTTCGGTTTTGTATATTCTTATGTGACCACCTACCTCATTCCAGACATGGTTTTGGATTATGATTCTCTGTCTATGTTCAGACGTGTTTTTACTTTTGTGGGTGGATGCCTAGTGGTGAATCGGATGGACCGATTCATGCTCTCTTGGCAGAATAGAATACTTGTGT
>NW_006239664.1:0-57737 GCF_000226075.1 Solanum tuberosum | reverse complement strand
GTTTAAGAATGGGTTCGTTTGGAGTAGTAATTATTGAGTTCGGAAATTTCACCTCGGGGTTGATAGCGTCGAGTATTTTTGTTTTCTTCTACTTTATGTTCGAGGACGAACATGATTTTTAGTAGTGAATAATGTAATGATCCTAAAAGTCATTTTTGGAAATTTTCATAAAATGACCGTTTTACCCCTCCCGATAGTTGCCCCGAGTCCTAATTGTTGTATTTTCGAAGTTGGTTTGAAGGAAAATTGATGAAAAGTTGAGTTTTTGGAAAGTTGAGTTTTTAAGAGTTAAAGTTTGGTTAAAAGTGCTATTTCGAGTCATTTGGAGTTTCGAGACTCGAATCGGATTTCTGTCGATTCCAGCAGTTTTAGAATGTCGAAACGGGTCTATGAGAATTTACGGAGTCGAATTTGGAGTTAAAACGAAGATTTGAGGTCCTAAGTTGCAAAAATTGTGAAATTTTGATCAAGAGTTGACTTTGGTCAACAAACGAGGTTCCGGTGCTCGAAATGGAATTCCGAGGGCACCGTTGGATTCAGGGGGTGATTCTAAGTCTAGAATGAGTCTTGGTTGAATTTTTAGAGGCCCCGAGTGCGTTTCGAGTTTTTGAGCCCAAAGTTAGTTTCTTGACGCCCTATCGGATACTGGGTCAAGGAGACCTCGCATTCAAATTCCGACGATTTCATTGAGTCCGAAATGTCTTTTTCAAGCTAGTAGCATATTTGGTTTGTGTTCGGGAAGTGCCAAATGAGTTTTGGGTGAGCTTTTAAGCTTCTTGGATGCTTTGACACTATTTCAGCAAATTGTGGCAACTAAAGGGTTCATTATTAGTTTTAAAGGTCGAAATTTTTTCCGAAGGTTCTGAAATTTTGAGCATGAATTATAGGACTTATCTGCAAATTTTGGTGCATTTTCGCTAACCCGAGATTGGACTTTTATCGCAAATAGAAATAATTGTTTACCGAGTAGAAATGATATTTGACTGGGCAAACGAGCATGAAATTGAGCTCCGATTGAACGAGCAGGTCCGTATCATTATTTAAGACATTTACAAGAAAGAATCGGGTCATTTCACTACCATATGAGGAAATTACGGCCTTTTTAGTGAAATATTAACTGCTGTTTTTCTGGTGCATAACAACCATGTACTGTTATAAAAATCTCAGACTGTGTTCATTTGGTATTTTGAGCATATCGGGAGTTCTAGAAATCGGAATGGAGTGATTCTTACGGGTTTCTTCTTGAATTATTATTATTATTATTATTGAATTTATAATACACAATAAATCATGATCATATAACCAATACGGATGCATAAATAATACAAGAACATAAACGCCAAGAAGAAAGTAGAGTTATCAACATAAAAAAAAAAAATTAAAAAAATTCTTTTATCTAAATTAACATGTCGAAATTTTCATTTGTCTTCTTCTTTTTTATATTTGTCTAACAATACTTGATAATTCATTTGAATTTATTGAATCTTGTTAAAATAATGAATGACATGATTTTGCTTTTAGTCCCACCGATATAGGACTATATGTGTACTAAACCAAACTCTTCCATCACCTAACCATCCCAATTATTTTTTCTTCCATACTTCTTTTGCTATCACATTGTTACTTGTTACTGTTAATAGATGTAAGAAAAAATAATTTTTCAACATTAGAACTCATCAATGTATCAAGGAGCTCCTTGTCACTTATGTAATTTTTAAAAAATAATAGAACCTATCAAAATCAATTATCGTTTAAGACGTAATGGAGATGAAGCACTGAGAATGTCACTACCCTTACGCACAAAAACTACTTCTTTGGGACTTAATTTGCTAGACATGAGGAGATGTAACATGTTCATTTGTTTCTATCGTGCATGTCATCTAGATGTGATTAGTTAGGTTGAATTTGATGAGTCAATTTTATTGGACTGAAATTAATTGGATTGATTTAAGCTAAAAATACGACTCAAAACTCAATTTATCTAACTTGTGAAGTTTGGTTATAAATCTAAGTTATAAGTATATCCAAACAAACTGATCTTACCTTATTTGTTTTTTCTTTTCTTTATAATTTGATGTGTTTACATTTTCAAAAATAATTATTACTAATATAAATGAGAAAATAATTTATTTTATTTTAAAAATAATAAATTAATTTATAAAATTATGATAAATAATTTGAGATAAAATAAGTAAAGAACCTATAAAAGAAGAATTTCGTAGACAACGCATGTGATGATAAGGTACAAACTAGAAAATGACAAAAACAACGAAAGTCCTCGTAGGGCTCACATATTGAAAATGATTATATAGGATATGAGCGGAATAAAGCAAAAATTGAAGGGTTGTTTTGTCCAAAAACACGAAGTACAAACACTACACCGTCAAGTGCAATTACCATAAAGCACAAAGTCTATGAACTATCAAAATCACGATGTAAGCAGGCATGACAACGAAGAGGTGTTTTGTTACTTATGTTATAGACTAGTGGAATATTATTTGTGTTACGCACGGGCCCAACATCTTAGTCAATATGATATATTATGTTAAGGAGTTCATGTTTGTTACAGTACTATGATGGATTTTCTATTATTTTGTTCGCTCAATTATCAAGAAATGATAAGTGCTTTTATGAAAAATTATCATACAATTTTTTCTTAATTGGAACAGTTATTTTCAATTGTCAATTATAAAAAAAAATAATGGAGGCATCTGCATCACTAAAGGCATATGTATGTAAGTTGAAGTTGGTTTTAATTCAATACTAAGAATGACAATATTAATGTTAAATATTTATTTTATAGGAGTATTTAGGGGTGTGCATTATTTGGATTAAATCGAATAACCAAACCAAATCAAACCGGATTTTTATTTGGATTGGTTTTTTGGTTTTTCGAATTGATTTTGAATTAATAAATTACTTTGTTTGGTTTTTTGGGTTTGGTTTTGGATTTAAAAAAATAAAAACCGAAAAAATTGATATATATAATGTTTAAGTTTAAAATTAAGTTGGAGTTAACCACTTTTGTCCCTTTTTGGTTATTGCCTTTCATGATGATTACGTTTATATTTTATGTTTGAACATCTATAATAGGTATACTTATAAGTATTGTGTTTTAAGTTTTACTTATGATTTATATTAGAAAGTATATTTAAGAGATTCAATACTATTACTTTGGTTATGTTATTAATTATTGACATAACCGAATAATCAAACCAAAAAAAGCCGAACCGAATAGAGAAAAATCAAACCAAACCAAATTTAATTTGGATCGAATTGGGTTACACTTTTACAAAACCAAAAAACCGAAAAATCCAAATCGAATAGTGCAAAACCAAACTGAATAACCGAATGCACACCCTAGGTATTAGTTTAGATATTTAAAATATATAATTTAATTTTTTCTTAATATTTAATCATGTAATTACTGCTTATTAGATTTTATTTTAGCATGATTTAGTACTTTTAAATTATGATCATTTTCATTATATATGACTTATTAATTTGTAATATTTATTTTATACGAAGTCATTATTATTTTTTGTTGAATTTTTTAGTGTCATCACTCATCTCATATTTTGTGTTATTTTTTCTTAAGAAACACCTTAGATAGTTGTATTTTGGTTGGACTAAAGAAATATTCGGAGCACAAGTTAATTATATGTTCGTATGAATACTTTACCGGAAATTTATTAGTTTATTTTGATTTATAAATTTATAAATTCGATACAAATGATTTGGTTTGATATTTGAAAAACACGAACCGACGCGAGGTTAAAAAACTCAAAAATACTTGAGTTTTATTAGTTTAATTTGATTTATAAATTAAAAAATTTGGCACAAATAATTTGATTTGATATTTAAAAAATTTGAACTAATCCGGTCAAGTACACCCCTATATATATATATTAACTTCTTTTGAAAGTGTATATTTTTCCAAAGTTAACAAATACACTGACAATTCAAATATACTAATGTGAATCCGCTTCTATTTATAGTTATCTACACAAATTATTTTTGAATACTTTATTAAGTTGGACGATTATTTGAATTTTCTATCAAGCATTGCTACTATATATAGACTATATTATTAATGTGACATATAAAAATGGAGCTATACATGCCACATCATCTAGATAAGTTTTGCCACCCTCAATTTTTGTTCCTCACTTCTTGTAAATTGTATCAATAAAATAACTATGAAAAGAGTGAAATGGGAGAGGCAATTTTGAAACTTTAGCAATTGTCTAAGGAGAAATTATTAGAAATTAAAGGATATAATATATTTATATCTTATTAAGAAGTACGTATTAAACTAATTTAACAACCTTATAAGTTTAATCAAACACCCCACGAACTACATAAACAATTGTATCGTACAAACTTCCAATAAAATCAAATCGAAACAAAGAAAATCGACTATGTTATTATTCATATCCATTTTTCTCTTTTGCTCAGGTGATAAATATAAAATAAGTTTTCACATATTTTTGTAACTTATAATTATAATGGTTTAATTTAACTATCATGAGGCAACTAATTGGAATTTTAAATTGTGTAAAGATAAGGTTTTTTATACTTTCGGAAGATTACCGTGAATTTGTATCTTGAACCCTTTATAGCAGTGTATAATGGCAATAAGGCAAAAAAATATGGGAAATTACATGGTTATGCAAACATATATTGGTTAATTAGTCATCATAATTATAGTTTTAGTTAATTACCAATCACGATCAACATTCAGTGATAATTACGTGGGCTGGAGTTTCGAGTTTGTATAATTTGCACATTTGTATAATATAATTTGTATAACTTTTGTATAATGTAATTTTGTATAATATAATTTGTGTAACTGTTTAAAGTTCAGATGTTTGTGTTTGTATAAATTCGTTATTTCGAGTTTATACAAAAATAGCTCAATTATACATACGTACTCGCAAATTATACAAACTCACCTGCGAATTATACAAATGAGACAACTTAAACTGTAGCTACAACCAGTAAATATTTAAACTATAGCTATGAAGCATACTTAAGCTTATTATAGTGGCTATTTGCGAAAATATGCAAATAGAAAATTCCAAAATATATTGTACGTCTTAATGGGATGTTTGACCAATCTTGGGCTGGGCTGGGAAAGAGGAAGTTATGTTATTGGTTTATTTTGTCTTGGGCTGGGTTAACCAACTTTTGGTCTACAGAGATGTTATTGGGCTCAATTGTTGTAGGGCCCAATTTCTGTTGAGGCCCAGCCTCTGAAGGTGGACAGATGGATATGGGCCTTTTTTCTGGCCCAAAAAAATACTGCCGAGTCTGCGCCGTTGAAGGCCCAGATTTCTGTTTCAATTCAATGCTTTGAGCTTCATCTTGAGGTTGGACCACTATTTCCTCCCTACTAAAATGTAGAGTATAAAATATTTATATTTTTAAAAAAATAAAATACGTTACAGACACTATAAATTTGCATGAAAGTTGCTCGAATGATAAACATTCATATTAAGGTTGCGAGTTCAAGTTATCAAGAAGCAAAAAGGATGAAAGCTCTTATATGGAACGGTGAAGAAAAAAGGAAACAATCACAGCCAAAACACATTCGACATAAAGGTATATTATATTATATATTTAAATTTTTTTTTTTTTTATTTGTATATATAGTAGATGTTGAATTTTTTTTCTCACCCTTTGATATCTACCATTAATAGTGAATAATACTTCCTCCATTTACATTTACTTGTCACCTTTAAAATATAAAAATATTTTTTCTTTATTTTATTCTTAATATTAATTACTTAATTTGTAAATTATATTTTCAAATATAATATTAAACAGCAACTAATATAGATATTATAATAAAATAATCATATCAATCATTATTTTTATCGAGAGTATAAAGTTCAAAATAAATAAAGTAAAAAAAAGTAATATAACTATCAGAAATCAGAATGTAAAGATTCTGAAATGACTTGATATTCACTGTGTTAATCGTTCAAATAATAAGACTAAGGGACGGAGTTACAAGCTTGTTTACGTGTTCAACATAATTTAATTATCTTGACTTATATTAGTATAAAGTTTATATTCTCATTTAAAATTTATTTATTTAATATCTATAAAAAAATTTATTTAAAATCTGGTAAGTTTTTTTTAATTTTTTTTTTCTTTTTAAAACTCAAAATCTTAACTTCATCTCTACACTCTCTATATTCGTTTTTACTTGTTTAATTTGAACTTTGCATACTCTTTAGAAAATAATTGACAATAGTATTTTATTACAATGCTTATATTAAATATATATTAAAACCTTAGTTCTTGAAAATAATTTGAGGACTAAGTAATTAATGTATTCTTTATGAAAAAAATAATAGTATGTTTTTTCTATTTATATGTTAAAAGTGAACGGAAGGTGTACTTCCTCTTTACTATACGAAAAATAATTGTTCATTTTTACTTGTCAAACTTATAAAGAATCTAGAGATAATTTATCATTTAATTTCCTATTTACCTTTGTTATTAACTATGAAAATTTTCAACATATTTTTCAAAACATTAAGGAATACTTCAGGTCAATATGAGATAAGTAAAAATAGACGAAAATATTCATTGGAGGGAAAAAGTTTGAAGAATTTTACTGGCTCTTGGAGTATCTTGATTTCCAATATTTTTCAATCTCATCAGCATTTCTTCCTGGGATTCTTCCAGCAATTAATGACCACCTAATTAAAATTACACCATGACAATTTTATATTAACCTCAAATTAATGCATAAAATTCAAGATTTTTTTTAAAAAATTTAACGTACCTCTCTCTAACCAAGCTGAACATTTTTGCAATGAGCATTTCTTCATCTTCTGAAAATTCAAGTTTAGAGGTTTCTTCGTTGGTGGTCTCTAATGCAACCACTCGGGTCGAATCTACAGTGAATTCACGTGAACTCAATAGCTTTTATTTAGACATTATAAATATATTAAGAAAATCATTAAAAGAAATTGAATATTTGATTGTGAACTTAGTAGTGTAATATATTAACTTGATGTATAGGAACACATAAATTTTAATTCTGAATTCTCCACCGACTATCATATTATGAAAAAAAAAATGATTTCATAAAAAACATGTATTTTGGAAGTAGCCAAAAGGAAAAATATTTGTTTACTTGTGGCATTATTAGAGTATATGGTTTTAGATGCAGAGAATCATATCATAATGTTCTCCAAATTCCTCAAAGGAATATATTTACAAGCACATAGAAAATACTCCTCCTCCTGATCCATTTATTTTTACTTGTTACTTTTTAACATATAAAAAAAAGACAAATATTTTGTTCCATGTTTACCTTTAGCGCATTAGTTATTTATTTCTCAAATCTTCTTTCAAGACATAATATCAAACATCAGTTAATATATATGTACCGTAGGACCCTCATATCAAATATTTTTTTGGTAAAGAGCGTGCTATGTCCAAAATAAACTAGTAAAAGTGAACAAAAGAAATAATTAAAAGCTCTTGTTATAAAAATAAAATGAATAGTTAATTACCAGGTGAGACCACTGAGGCATTATCTGATGTGCTTGATCTATCCCAATCTGCCATCAAGATTGATATAACTTTAATTAAATGAATTGGAGGACTAATTAAGGAAGAGAATATATGGAGAACAAAGATTGAATGTGTGTGTATATATATATATAAATTGAAAATTTTATTATTACTATATGATAAAAAAGTATCTAAAAAGAAGGGGTGGCTCTGATTTGAGTGAATAAATAAAAAAAAAGACAAACATAAGAAGAATAGTAGATGACAGTGAAGTGTGTGGTGGTACAACAAATCGAGGTAGGTGGATACTCAAATATCGACTGGTTAGTTGGAAATTATTTGCCAACATTTTCACCAAACAACGAAGGGTTACTACTCCTCAATGTTAGAATTATTTTTATTTTAATCATGAATTGCGCTATACAAATACTTTTTTCATCTCAAATTAATATGTCATGTTTTATTTTTCGAGAGTGAAACTATGAAATTTTGATCAATATAATTTTAAAGTAGTTTTTCATCTCAGTTTCAAGTATCTTGGATTTATAATTGAGGAAAATGGAGATATTGGCGATGATATTACACATCGTATTGATGCATGTGAATAAAGTAGAAGGTTGCATCCGGAGTCTTGTGTGATAAAAATGTACCATTGAAATTTAGAGGTAAGTTTCTATAGGGTGGTAGATAGACAAATTTTGTTGTAAGAGGCGGAGTGTTGGCTAGCCATGTTCAGAAGATGCATGTCGAGTTAATGAGAATGTTGAGGTGATGAGAATATTCGGAATAAGATGGGAGTGATTCCGTGGTGGACAAGATGATAGAAACGAGATTAAAATGATTTGGACATGTGAAGAGGAGATGCGCAGACGCCTCAGTGAGGAGGTGCAAGAAGTTAGTTATGGTATGTACGAGGAGAGGTAGAAGTAGGACAAAGAAGTAGTGGGTGAGGTGATTAATTCGACAAGACATTGCATACTTCAGGTTACCGAGGACATGACCTTAGATAGGAGGGTGTAGAGGACGGCTATTAGGGTAGAAAGTTAGTAAACAGTGAAGTATTGTCTTACTTTCCGAGGGTGTAGGCTTATTGGTGTTTGTCATTGCAATGCTCTTGCTTTTGATCATATCTATTATCTTCAGTTGTTTATTATGTTTCAATTATCTCACTATTTTTGATGTTCTTGTTCCTTTCTTGTAGGATTTGCACTGCTTTCCTTGTTAGTTGCTATGTTTTCGTATTCTTTGTACTATGATTTGCTATACTTTAGCGGAGGATCTTTCGGAAACAACTTCTCTATCTCCACGAGTAGTGGATAAGGATTGTGTACACTATATCCTCTCTATATCCCAGTTATAAGATTTTACTGAATATATTGTTGTCTTTGTTGAGATGAGAAAAATTATACTATAATACTTTATATATATTTAAATTCTAAACTACAAAATTGATTCAATCTAATTTAAATTTAAAAATTAGTCAAATTATTTTTTGAAAAGTGAATATGACAACTGATATGAAACGGAGGGGTGGAATACTAGTTAATGGACGTACATATGCCCTTTGTTTAAGGGAATTCATCTTGGCTTTATTAGTGTTAAATCTCGTTTGTGAACCTTTAAAAATTTGTACTAGAGAAGCTCATTATTCTTGATTTGTTTTCCTCATTAAAATTGTCCATACACTTCAACATAATTGGACAGGATGGATTTTACAAAGGTATACATTTCGTCATGTTTTTTTACGATAAAAAAAGATAGATTGGTGTACTAAGTTTTTATTATATGTGATATTTAGGAAAAAGTCGTACACAGGAGATTATTGTAGATAATCTTACACTATATATATTTTTACGAGTTGTTATTTACAGTCAAATCTATAACCACCTAGTATTGATTTATGGTTGGTATTAAACTATTAATACGATCCTTGTGTGAACTATAGATATATTTATTTCACCGTGTAGACATTGAAATTTTGCGGATTGTACAAGACGTGTTCAATTCGAAATAGGACTTCCAGAAGGTGTGTTCAATTTCAATTAGAATTTTAGAGGCTACTCAACCCTAAATCCTAGTTTATGCCTATATAAAGGATACTTATAAATTCCCTTAAAAGACATCTCAAAATATCCCATAAACTCTTGGGTAATTTTAAAGATCAAGATCTCGAATATTCCGCAAATTGATGGAGTATTCATATAGAGGTCAAATCTAAATCATCCTAGTTCGAGAAATACACCACTAATGGCCCTCGAATCATGGATAAATCTTAGGAGAGTAGAATCAAGGGAGGAACAGAATTGTACCCGCATATTTATCAATAAAGTTATGTTTCTTCATATTTTATTTGTGTGGTTTATTATTTTCCATATGTTTAAAATTTGTTGCAAACAAATTATCACGCCTAGTGGGACCAAATCTGCCCTTCATCTCTTCTCTCTTAAATAAAAAATCTGAAAATCTGAAGCTGCAAAGGTGGGAGAATGAGTACTTCAAGCTCCGACAAGCCTTGAAGCAAGGGCATTTGTAGACATTGAAATTTTGCGGACTGTACAAGACGTGTTCAATTCGAATTGGGACTCTGGAAAGTGTGTTCAGTTTCAATTAGTATTCTTGGAGGCTACTCAACCCTAAACCCTAGTTTATGCCTATATAAAGGGTACTTATAATTTCCCTTAAAAGGCATCTCAAAATATCCCATAAACTCTTGGGTAATTTTAAAGATCAAGATCTCGAATATTCCACAAATTGATGGAGTATTCATATAAAGGTCAAATCTAAATCATCCTAGTTCGAGAAATACGCCACTAACGGCCCTCGAATCATGGATAAATCTTAGGAGAGTAGAATCAAGGGAGGAACAGAATTATACCCGCATATTTATCAATAAAGTTATGTTTCTTCAGATTTTATTTGTGTGGTTTATTTATTTTCCATATGTCTAAAATTTGTTGCAAACACACCGAAAGAAGATAAAAACAAAAATTCTTAACCTATGTAAAATTGAACTAAAATACACAAAATCAATAATTTGGTCCAAAAATATCTCTACAGCTAATAATTTGGTTCAAAACTACCTCTATGCTACTTAATACATCAAAATAACTTTCCTAATAAATATATTAGTATTTTTTTTTTCTTTTAAACCATATTCGATTCTTAATGATCAACATTAAAAAGATTGTACACGTCCTTAATTAATTAAACTGTGGCAACTTTCTGATCTTAAACGAACATATCAAAGAAAATATTATTGACTAATAAAGAAAACACCACTCTTAGAGATCTCTTGTAGCTATTGTGTATTACTATATACTAATTTATATTTATTTCTAGTTCGAGAGGTAACAGATTTCTTGAGAAACTAATTTTCTTCTATAATTTTTTCTTTAGTTTGTAATTAAAAAAATAAAAGTTTGTATTATAAAGCTACTTACACGAAGATCGTTCATCACTTTAGTAACCAAAAGAAGAAAACAAAAATAAAAAGGTAGAATAGATCAGGACCCCTCTAAATTTGTCGAGTTTTATTTGGTGCACATATAAACTTCACGATGGCCTAATAACCCCCCCCCCCCCACACACACACACCCAATTTGGTAATTTGACCACCACAACTTCTTGTAAGTTTAAAAGATGGTGGAAGGTTATTAGTTGTGTTCGGTCTAGTAATAGTAGTTTCTTTCTATTAAAGATGTAAACTTCTCTTAGGTAATAAAATGCTTACTTGGTGGAATAACGAACATACTAAATTTGAATGAAATTTCAACATCTTTAACAACTCCATAGCTAATTTACTACCATCTCGTTCAACCGCCGTGATTATTGTCCTAACAAAATCATCCCACTATGAGAAGAAACATTGTTAATGTTTAACGTTACAAGTTACAACTACGACAATCTAAAAACTCCTCAAGACCTTTCTTAGATTTGTTATCAACAATTATGTTAGTTAATAATAAAAAGCAAATCCTAAACCTAGTGAAATTAGTAAATTGAATTTGATAGGGAAATTAAAGGGTATCACGTTAAAAAAAAACGAAAAACGAAAGAGAGAGAAATAAAAAAAAAAATAGAGAGGATAAATTGGATTCCTTTTCCCATTGGGAGATGGCTTATCACTATTTGGATTAAAATTTGAGTTTAGTTTTTGTGCGGTGAAAATACATAATAAATTTATATACTATTAGGTTATGTTACACGTGTTAAAATAAATAAAAATTGGTAACTTGAAAAATATAGTAAATTTATTATAATTAGGACATATACTATTTTCCCAATTTAACCTTAAATATTTTAAGTTTCTTAAAACAGAATACCAAGTGACAAATCAACTAGGACTAGGAGTAGGCTACTAAACCAACTTGAAATAGACTTTAATTAGATTAAAACATTTAAATCCTTCTTAAACTAGGTTTAGGATCGGAATATCTATAAATTATCTCGATCCACCATTAAGTCTTTCATTCTTTTGTAAGATTAAATTTAATTGAGGTATTAGCACTATGGAGATTTTCGATTACAAAGAGTCAAAATTGCATTACTCCTTTGCGTATCCCAAAAGAAAATTTAGAATTTTCAATCGTCCTTCTACGTTTGAATTAGTCGAAATTCAATTAATTTGCAAAACCACACATCTTTGGCATGATGCTTCTGGTAAACAAATCAAACGTGAACGTCCACAAATCTCAACATGTTTCACTATGAAATTTGAAGATTTCAAGAATCCAGAAAAGACTCGTCAAGCCTTACACGATCAACTAAGAACTTGCAAATTTCCATCCTTCGAATGCAAAATGATCGTTGATGAGTTAATCGAACTGGCACATAAATATCGTAATCGTTCCGTGGTCGTTGGCGATCGTCGCGTGTTGGAAGTTGGTGTTAGGTTTGATATGTCTCATATTTACAAACAAATATATGAGAAATATGATAGTAATATCATGGCAAGAACTCTTTCAAGTATAAATTGTGAAATATGTGAAGAAGGTGTATATGGAGGATCAGCAATTATAAAGATGTGCAAACATATATTTCACTTCAACTGCATGAAAAGTTGGTTTGATAGGAATATTGGTTGCCCTACATGTAGTCATGAAACCCCATCCTATCTAGATTTAATTAGTTTCTAAGTTTTTTTCTGATGGTGTGTGTGAATATTTTTTATATTTATAGCAGCTTAGGTAGATTAATGTCATATTAATAATATTTTTCAAATTTTATTTTACTTTTTTGAAGTTACAACATGTGTTTAATTGGTTGTTTTCTATATCTCTCTCTCTTAATAATATGAGGAAAGTGTTTTCTACATTTAAATACTTGACTCCCCCCCCCCCCCTCCCCTTCCTCCACCGCTATTATTCTTAAGGCTCGAATTTAAAATTGTTGATTAACTGATACAAATTTAAATACTTGAAATCAATAAAATAGATTAAGGCAAAATGGTCTGATGGACCCTACTACTTATATGAGCTTGTATTCTGGACCCTTCTACTTTACTCATTGTCAACTGAACCCTTAAACTCAATGAAACTCTATGTTTTCAGCCCTTCTGGCCATTGACCAAGCTTATGTGACAACCTCATTGTTGAGTTGACACAAATACATAATGTCACGCGTAGAAAGAGCGTGAACATTAAAATTTAGACTAAAAATAATTATTTTAAAAAAAAAAAGAATAAAATGATCAAAAATAAGAAAATTATTTTTTTCACTTCTTTCTTCTTTTCCCACCCCACCCTTCCCCATTTCTTTTTTTTCTTTCTACTCAAACCTCCATTTCTCTTCTTTCTTCCCGTCCCAGCCCTCTCCAATTTCTTGTTTCTCTTTCTTTTTTCTTTCTCCCGGGATTAGAAACGAAATTGTATTGTTATTGTAGATCTGTAATTTCCTTTTATTTTTGGGGGTAATTTACAACCCATAAAGTGATAAAGATTCAATAGTCTTGAACGATGAAAAGTGATTGTTGAATGTCTTTGTGAATTTAGGTGAAATGTGTTATGTAAAATTGTGTACAAATATTAGAGTATATTGATGTATTTTAATGGCTATTCGTTAGCATCAATAGGGAATAGAGATTTTATGTTGGTTCAAGTGGTAGATGTAAATGTTGGTATAAAAAATACGATTGAAAGTTGTGAATAAAAGAAATTTTGAGAAAAAATCGAATGATGATTGTTAGTTATTTAGGAAAGTGATGACACTAGTGAGAATGGATGGTTGTCGTAGTATCTCTAATGTAAAAAAAATATGGAGAGAGGTGAAGGGATGAAGTGAAAAAGAAAGAAAAAAATATACTATATATTTTTTAAGATAATAATAATAATAATAAGTGATGTGTCATTTAAAATGTGATGTGGATGATGATATGTCATTTTTGTCAAGCGTTTGAAATTCACACACAACCAATGGGGTTTAAAATGCTTAGTTTCACTGAGTTTAAGGACTAAATTAACAAAGGATCAAGTAGAATGGTCCAGAATACAAACTAGCTCATACAAATACAAGCGTCCATCATGCTATTTCGCCATATATTAATAATAAAATGTAGAATAGATAGAGTAATATATAATAACATATAAAATTAGAGTAATTAATCTTAAGAGGGGAGAGATTAAACTCACACATGGGTTAATTAAAGAGATAAAATAAAAGGGATCTCTTCAAAGTATCATATTCACAAGTAAACCCTCAATAGTATCGTATCATATTTAAACCTTTTTGGATAGTTCAAAAGTAGTTTTGGCCCTTTTCCATTATTAGATTTGTTATCTAACAATTATGTTAGTTAAAAAGCAAATCCTAAACCTAGTGAAATTAGTAAATTAAATTTGATAGTTAAAAAAAAAAGTGAAAAAAAATAAAAAAATAGAGAGGATAAATTGAATTCCTTTTCCCATTGGGAAATGGCTTATCACTATTTGAATTAAAATTTGAGTTTAGTTTTTGTGCAGTGAAAATTAGAGCTGTCAATATGGGTTAGCCCACCCCATCCGGGCTAACCCATACAAGCTTTGTCATTTTACGGGCCAGGTCAGGCTATCCCATTTTTGGTGTGGGCCAGAAAACGGTCGGCCCAAACAACAAGTACGTGGGCTACAGGCTTGCCGGGTCAGCCCACTTTTGTAAAAGTTATATATTTTTTTATAATTATTAAATTAAATTATAAAGGGAAAAAGGTCAAATATACCCCGAACTATCATAAATGGTATGTAAATACCCTTCGTTATACTTTTGGGATGTTGATGCCCTTACCGTCCAATTTTTGGGGCGTATATACCCTTTCTACTAACGGCGGGACACGTGTCACAATCTAAAATATTTACCTAATTTTTATTAAACTTTTACCCATAATCAAAAGATCCACCCATATTAATTTAAAACCCACCCAAATAACATAATACCCATCCCAAATATAACCCAAAACCCTCAAATTCTTGTGTATCCTCGTTGTTAGTCTTGTCTCTTTAGATGCATCTCCTTGAGCTTTGACAGACCCATCTGCTGAATTTCCTTTAGGTAGATACCCTGTTGATTTGGCATCTGCCAATGGACACAAGGAAATATCTGGATTTCTTGCTGAATCTTCTTTGACTACTCACCTTTCTAATCTTACTGTGACTGATGCAAAGGAAGAACTTGCTTCAGAAGTTTGTGAAGCAAAAGTTGGAGAAACAGTTACAGAGCGTGTAAATTCCATGATAGGTCTAGTGATTTCGATCGAGTAGAAAGGGTAGTAGTTATTTGATTAGTGATTGTAAGAAGTACTATCATAAAATTCGTAAGCACAGCCTCTGAACAACTGTATTAGTGGTCGTCTTCATGGGGGAAACTAACTTTAGCTTTCTTTCTCCTGATTTTATATGAGCTTCCATGTCATAGAATCTCACATGTTCTTCAATAGTGTTGGAAGTACCTAATCAAATCCTAATTCCTTTTCTCAGATCACAAATTTTCGCTGCCCATTTACTCCATGGCCGGTGTCGAATTTCCCTAAAAGATTCTTCCTTTGCCTCTTCTTCGTCTTGTGGATCTGCTCACTACCTGTTTGTAGAAAAGCCTAGCTTAAAAGTAGCTCAAAGGAAATGCATCAGTGCAAATCTAATTAATTTATTACAACGTGGAGGGTTGAGCTCGTTTGGGATTTGGAGAAATATTTTCCGTGAACAACGGCTTGAAAAACGAAAAACTTGGCCAAAATTCGGAGGATGAGAAACAGAGAAGATGGAGAAGTGTTTTGAGGGTTTCGGGTTATATTTGGGATGGATATTATGTTATTTGGGTGGGTTTTAAATTAATATGGGTGGATCTTTTGATTATGGGTAAAAAAAATTTAAAAAATTGGGTAAATATTTTAGATTGTGACACGTGTCCCGCCGTTAGTAGAAAGGGTATATACGCCCCAAAATTTGGACGGTAAGGGCATCAACATCCTAAAAGTATAACGAAGGGCATTTATATACCATTTACGATAGTTCGGGGGTTTATTTGTCCTTTTTCCCAATTATAAATTATAATTTAAAAATATTATCATAAATATCGAACAAAACAATATTACATGGTGTTAATGTTACTACTTGTTAATCAAATCCACAATAAAATTATCTTTATAATATTTATTAAGTTTTTTTCAAGTAAAAAGTATAAAATATCTAAAATAGAAAATATTAACCTAAACTGTTTTGCAATGATCACAATAAAACACAAAAATATGACAATATTCCAACCATAAAAATGTAAAAAATAAACTCCTCAAAAAATCATGAGCCTTATGGCGTATCTAACACTTCATGAAACCTATGACGTATCTAACAACTTCATGATCATCTTCATCAAAAATATCTGAATCAACTTGTGGGAAGGTTGTCTTAACATCTTCATTTTCATATGCAATTTATATGCGGTTTCAATTAGTTAAATATTAAAAAATAACTAAATTGAGAATTATAATATTTAAATGTACACAAATATATATATTACCAGTTTGAGAAAAACCATGTAACCAGTTTCGAGTAGCAACAAGTGTTTGGACATTTTCATGGTGGATGCAACTTCTATACTTAGTGATTTCCTAAAAAACTTTTAAATAGATTTTTGAGTTTGGATCTCTTTAATTTTAAATTTTTAATATTATATTTATATTTTTTAATTAATTTGTATTAGCCCACGGGCCGGCCCTACCTATATTTCTCAAGCCCCATAAATCAGCAGGCTTATTCAGGCCGGGCTAAAAAACCCTTTTTTTAAATGGGGCTCCAAAAAATTTTAGCCCAGCCCTATTAAATCCCGGGTTAGGTCAGGCCGGCCCAACAGGCCTAGCCCATATTGACGACTCTAGTGAAAATACATAATATATACGTTTATAATATTAGGTTAAGTTACTCGTGTTATAATAAATAGAATTTGGTAACTTAAAAAATAAAGTAAATTTATTATAATTAGTATATATACTATATATGTACGTGGCTTAATTTTTTCTCCCAATTTAACCTTAAATATTTTAAGTTTCTTAAAATAGAATACCAAGTGACAAATCAACTAGGACTAGGAGTAGGATAAACCAACTTGAAATAGACTTTAATTAGATTAAAACATTTAAATCCTTCTTAAACTAGGTTTAAGATCGGAATATCTATAAATTATCTCGATCCACCATTAAGTCTTTCATTCTTTTGTAAGATTAAATTAAATTGAGCTATTAGCACTATGGAGATTTTCGATTACAAAGAGTCAAAATTGCATTACTCCTTTGCGTATCCCAAAAGAAAATTAAGAATTTTCAATCGTCCTTCTACGTTTGAATTAGTCGAAATTCAATTAATTTGTAAAACCGAACATCTTTGGCATGATGTTTCCGGCAAACAAATCAAACGTGAACGTCCACAAATCTCAACATGTTTCACTATGAAATTTGAAGATTTCAAGAATCCAGAAAAGACTCGTCAAGCCTTACACAACCAACTAAGAACTTGCAAATTTCCATCCTTCGAATGCAAAATGATCGTTGATGAGTTGATTGAATTGGCACATAAATATCGTAATCGTTCTGTGCTAGTTGGCGATCGTCGCGTGTTGGAAGTTGGTGTTAGGTTTGATATGTCTCATATGTACAAGCAAAGATATGAGAAATATGATAGTAATATCATGGCAAGAACTCTTTCAAGTATAAATTGTGAAATATGTGAAGAAGGTGTATATGGAGGATCAGCAATTATAAAGATGTGCAAACATATATTTCACTTCAACTGCATGAAAAGTTGGTTAGATAGGAATATTGGTTGCCCTACATGTAGTCATGAAACCCCATCCTATCTAGATTTTATTAGTTTCTAAGTTTTTTTTTTCCTGATGGTTTGTGTGAATATTTTTTATATTTATAGCAGCTTAGGTAGATTAATGTCATATTAATAATATTTTTCAAATTTTATTTTACTTTTTTGAAGTTACAACATGTGTTTAATTGGTTGTTTTCTATATCGATTTAATTTTTAATTCGATATATTAGCTTCTTTTTTTTTAGAGAGAAGTATTGAAAACACTAGTAAAGTTGGCGTCAATTATTAGTTTCATTCCCGAATTATTGACAATCTTAAAAACACCCCCGTTACCTGAGTAACTGAACTTAAATACACTCCCGATCTTGCAAAATGAGTGAAATACACCTAAATTCTTGCCAAGTTTAGGGTGTTTTCAACGCTTCTCTCACTTTTATATTAAGAGAATCATGTCCCTACAAGAGTTTGAGACCACTAGTTATGTCATGTGGCATATCATGGATGTATCTAAGTTTTGTTAGTCAAATAGAGGGTTGTTTTTAAGGTTGTCAATAGTTCGAAGACTAAACTAATAATTTGTGCCAAATATTTTAGTGGTGTTTTCAATATTTCTCTCTCTTAATAATATGAGGAAAGTGTTTTCTACATTTAAATACTTGAAATCAATAAAATAGATTAAGGCAAAATGGTTTGATAGACCCTACTACTTATATGAGCTTGTATTCTGGACCCTTCTACTTCACTCATTGTCAACTGAGCCCTTAAACTCAATGAAATTCTATGTTTTCAACCCTTTTGGCCATTGACCAAGCTTATGTGACAACCTCATTGTTGAGTTGACAAAAATACATGATGTCACGCATAGAAAGAGCGTGAACATTTAAAAGTAATTTTTTTTTTTAAAATAGAATAAAATGATCAAAAATAAGAAAATTATTTTTTTCACTTCTTTCTTCTTTTCCCACCCCACCCTTCCCCATTTCTTTTTGTTTTCTTTCTACTCAAACCCCCATTTCTCTTCTTTCTCCCCGTCCCAACCCTCTCCAGTTTCTTGTTTCTCTTTCTTTTTTCTTTCTCCCAGGATTAGAAACTAAATTGTATTGTTATTGTAGATCTGTAATTTCCTTTTATTTTTGGGGGTAATTTACAACCCATAAAGTGATAAAGATTCAATAGTCTTGAACGATGAAAAGTGATTGTTGAATGTCTTTGTGAAATTAGGTGAAATGTGTTATGTAAAATTGTGTACAAATATTAGAGTATATTGATGTATTTTAATGGCTATTCGTTAGCTTCAATGGGGAATAGAGAGTTTATGTTGGTTCAAGTGGTAGATGTAAATGTTGGTAAAAAAATACGATTGAAAGTTGTGAATAAAAGAAATTTTGAGAAAAAATCGAATGATTGTTAGTTATTTAGGAAAGTGATGACACTAGTGAGAATGGATGGTTGTGGTGGTATCTTTAATGTAAAAAAAATATGGAGAGAGGTGAAGGGATGAAGTGAAAAAGAAAGAAAAAATATACTATATAGTTTTTAAAATAATAATAATAATAAGTGATGTGTCATTTAAAATGTGATGTGGATGATGATATGTCATTTTTGTCAAGCGTTTGAAATTCACACACAACCAATGGAGTTTAAAATGCTTAGTTTCATTGAGTTTAAGGACTAAATTAACAAAGGATCAAGTAGAATTTGTCCAGAATACAAACTAACTCATACAAATACAGGCGTCTATCAAGCTATTTCGCCATAGATTAATAATAAAATGCAGAATAGCTAGAGTAACGTATAATAACATATAAAATTAAAGTAATTAATCTTAATAGGGGAGAGATTAAACTCACACATGGGTTAATTAAAGAGATAAAATAAAAGGGATCTCTTCAATTAAGTATCATATTCACAAGTAAACCCTCAATAGTATCGTATCATATTTAAATCTTTTTGGATAGTCCAAGAGTATTTTTGGCCCTTTTTTATTGTTAGATTTGTTATCTAACAATTAGGTTAGTTAAAAAGCAAATCCTAAACCTAGTGAAATTAGTAAATTAAATTTGATAGTTAAAAAAAAATATAAAAAAAAATAAATAAATAGAGAGGATAAATTGAATTTCTTTTCCCATTGGGAAATGGCTTATCACTATTTGAATTAAAATTTGAGTTTAGTTTTTGTGCGGTGAAAATACATAATAAGTTTATAAGATTAGGTTAAGTTACTCGTGTTATAATAAAGAAAATTAGGTAACTTAAAAAATAAAGTAAATTTATTATAATTAGTACATATACTATATCTGTACGTGGCTTAATTTTTTCTCCCAATTTAACCTTAAATATTTTAAGTTTCTTAAAATAGAATACCAAGTGACAAATCAACTAGGACTAGGAGTAGAATACTAAACCAACTTGAAATAGGCTTTAATTAGATTAAAACATTTAAATCCTTCTTAAGTTAGGTTTAGGATCTGAATATCTATAAATTATATCTTGATCCACCATTAAGTGTTTCATTCTTTTGTAAGATTAAATTTAATTGAGCTATTAGCACTATGGAGATTTTCGATTACAAAGAGTCAAAATTGCATTACTCCTTTGCGTATCCCAAAAGAAAATTTAGAATTTTCAATCGTCCTTCTACGTTTGAATTAGTCGAAATTCAATTAATTTGCAAAACCGAACATCTTTGGCATGATGTTTCCAGTAAGCAAATCAAACGTGAACGTCCACAAATCTCAACATATTTCACTATGAAATTTGAAGATTTCAAGAATCCAGAAAAGACTCGTCAAGCCTTACACAACCAACTAAGAACTTGCAAATTTCCATCCTTCGAATGCAAAATGATCGTTGATGAGTTGATTGAATTGGCACATAAATATCGTAATCGTTCTGTCCTCGTTGGCGATCGTCGCGTGTTGGAAGTTGGTGTTAGGTTTGATATGTCTCATATGTACAAGCAAATATTTGAGAAATGTGATAGTAATATCATGGCAAGAACTCTTTCAAGTATAAATTGTGAAATATGTGAAGAAGGTATATATGGAGGATCAGCAATTATAAAGATGTGCAAACATATATTTCACTTCAACTGCATGAAAAGTTGGTTAGACAGGAATATTGGTTGCCCTACATGTAGTCATAATAGGACGGAGTATCTAGATTTTATTAGTTTCTAAGTCTTTTTTTTTTTTTTTGTCTGAATTTTTTGATATTTATAGCAGCTTAGGTAGATTAATTTCATATTAATATTTTTCAATTTTTATTATATCTTTTTGAAGTTTCAATGTGTTTTTTGAAGTTTCAATATGTGTTTAATTGATTGTCTTCCGAGTGTTTTCTACGAAGATCCCTCCACTTTTATTCTTAAGGCTCGAACTCAAGACTGTTGATTAAGTGATAGTAATTCAAATACGTGATATCAATAAATTAGACCGATAATGAAGTGTAGAAGAGATAACGTAACGTACAATAACATATGAAATTGGAATAAGTAATCTAAGGGAGAAGAGATTGAACAAAGAGAGAAAATAAAAGGGATCTCACCAAAGAAGTATCATATTAATTTTAAAAAATAATCTAGGCTTCTTCAAGTAAACCCTCCATTTAGCTATTCATAGTATATAAGTGGACTGATGACAAATAGCAAATGATAGCACTTCAAGGCCTTGATATATAAGTATATTGATAGCATAATGGACCTTAATTGCAAATTGTAGCATTCAAGGCTTTTATATTTTCTTGGGTGGGTTCTATATATGTTGTAAGAGTTTGGCCGAATATCATTAAAGAGGAATAGTCGATCCTATTTATTCCATCACAATCTATGTAATGATTCCAATTTCATATTACTATCAATCATGCTATAGTTTGTTTAATTGATTTCAATTTCATATTGCATCACATAAACTAAATAGTTGCAACAACTAATATATGCTATGATACACTATTCCAAGAACAAAGCTTCTTATGGAGTATATGATTGCCAAAGGAAGAATTTAATTTTATTAGGAATCGATAGTTTCCGATATTTCTAGTTGAAATTTTAACGCAAGATTATTGTCATATAAATTGAAATAACAGGAGTATGTAACAACTCACAAATTAAATTACATATGAACGATATAAGATCATACTATAGAAGATAACATAATATAAGTTGTTGTGTCAATGTCCTTCCCTACTAACAGACCCTTTAAAAACATAAACAAAATCCCCATTTTCAACACCATGCCAACGAAGACTACAATTATCCCTCATAATCCTTTGTTTGTGAATAAAAATATATTCATCCATAGGAAGAATTTTTCGATCTAATAATAGTTGTCTCAAATTATTTACCGTGCCCAAATCACTCATTTCAATTGGAATTTTTGCTGAATTAAGCAAACTAGATGATGTTTGCACCACTAGACTAATTCCTCTCGAAGGTGTCTCAGTAACCATACGTGACATAGTCTTTAAAAACACAATAATTTCTGAAAATTCTTCAACCCCATATTCGATTAAACTTCGATATTCATCGTTTAATTCGTTGCCAGAAAAGAAAAGAGACATTCTTCTTATTGGGGTCCCATCGATTATGTGTATTTTTTCTTTTAGGCTTTGGACAGTTTCGGTACTGTCAATATCTATGTTTAGTTTTCTTGATGACATTTTGACTATAATTTGGAATTTTGAAGAAACAATAATATTATTTTGCTGTAAGGATGTTTCTCCAATAATATTTTCGATGATTAATTGGATTTTTGTACCTTGTGTTATTACTGGATAATCTTGAATGTTGAATCCATCCAATAATTCAAAACCCAAAAATGAAAGAGTTTGTGAAGCCATTGGTACTCCTAAGAAGTTTTGTATTTTTTGTTTTGTTTGGAGAATTGGTTCTTGAGGGTTTATTTCCATGGAAAATTCATAACCATCCATAACAATGGTGATATTCATATGATATGTTAAATGTGAAATGATATTGGGCAACAAAGAGATAAGTTAAGAAAATAGAGAAGGCAAACTATGAAATAATTGAAGAAATTGGATGGAATATAAAACAAAAGATCACATGGAAAGAACGATATTTCCTCCGTCTCAATTTATGTGATGTAATTTAACTTACAAAGTTTTAAAAATATGAAAAGACTGCAAGGTTCCAAAATTATTTAAATTAAATGAATTTTTAAATAGAATAGTACACATTTTGTGGACTTTTTGCCGAACAAGTGATACCCAAGGGTAAAATGTTGATATCGTTATTAAATATTTGTCAAATAAGAAAATGTATTATTCCTTTTAGGACTGACTAAAAACGAAAATATGCCATATAGATTGAGACGGAGGGAATACTAATCATCTTTTTGCAATTTGACATGCAAAATTTACCAAGACGGTAGGTGAGTGCATGTCCCATTAACATGAATGTTCCACAAACATTTCCTGACTTGTCAAACTGCAAGAAGTAATCATGTTATTAGAACGTGGTTTTGACCACTATTTAGACAAATTTTCAAAGGTAATTTAGATGAGACATCACCATATGTTGAGAGTAAATATGGAAGGAAATTTAGAAAGCTATATATGTCACAACCCCAGAAATTTTAACTAGTTATTTTTTTTCTTGAATATTTGTTTAGCAAATGAATCTTTTCTTATTTAATTTCTCTTACAATTTATCATCATTTCAGATCGGGCCCTAAATTGTGAGTTATTATCAATGTTATACCATAGTATAAATATTTTTGAAAAAATTGTATAAAATAGCAAACTATTAATTCATATTAAATGTTATAACCACAATTTCATTTAATTCTAATCCGTAGCAAACACTTGCAATTCACCTCTCTCCCAGAAATCTCGCTCGCCACTCTCTCTCACCTCTCTCACTTTATACAAACACAAATGTATAAATTGTGTTTGTGTTTGTATAAAGCGAGAGAAAACTATATATACAAATACAAATACATATATTTTCGTCCTAATACACTTATAATTATACAAATACAGATCTTTCTCTACTAGTTCTCTTTTGCCTTTCTCTCTTTCTCACTTTATACAACACAAATTATACAAATGTTTTATTTCAAATTATGTATAATTTGTGTTAGCGAGAGAAAGAGAGATTTGATATACAAATGTTTTATTTCGATTCATTTGTATACAAATTCAAATTTTATGCAGATATACAAACATAAAGAACATATACATATACAAACACAATTTTCATAGACACAGACGCCTGATTTATACAAATTGATGCGATTTATACAAATCAGATGCCTGCGATTTTATACAAATCAAAGTTGCCTGTGATTTTTATACATATCTGATGCTCTATAGCAAACATAAAATTTGATATGGAGCTCAACTATGCAAACTATAGCTATATCATACAAATATGATTTTTATGTTTGCTAAACCTTAAATTTACTCAATATTTTATCAGTAGAGTTGAGAAATATATGAACAAACGTTATAATCTAAAATATAAAAAGAGAAATTATCTAATTACACAAATATTCCTACCACATTTACTAAGTTTTCCTATAGTTTGAAATAATTACATTTTATATCATTAATTAATAATTTCATATCAGAAACACTTAGATACATGTTTGATGATGCCAGATACACTGAAATAAGAAGAGAGGCAAGTGAGAATAGGAGAGAGGTGAGCGAGATTTGTTTATGTATCTTAGATAAATGTGAATCACATCAGATACATACATATACATGTGTCCAGTGTGTATCTAGTGTGACTCACATGTAGTTGGAATATCAGATACATAGGAGAATGGCAAGCGAAATGGGAGGGAGGGGAGTGAGATATATCTATATATCTCAAGATACATGTGAATCCACTTGGATACAATGCATCTAGAATAAATTACACCTAATTTGATCTCATGCATCCCAAGATATATGTATCTTGACCTATCTTACCGCACCAAAATCTTATAAAATTCGTAATATTGCAAACTAACGTGTATCTAAGTAATTAAATGAAATCTTCAAAAGAGGGCATTTGTGTAAACGAGTCATCCATTTGTCGTCCAACTTGGGAGCAGGGCGGCTAGTAAGGGTTAGAAAAAAGTCATTGGCCTTAGGCCCCCAATTTTAGGGGGCCCTGTTGTGCCATAATTTTCTTATCTTTAGAAAAATCACTTTTTTGAAATGTTCTAAGTATAAAACAATTTGAGAAAAAATATTTAGAAAAGAGTCGCCACTTAATTTTTTAAAGAAATTAAGAAAAACTTAATTTAAAAAGGCTTTCACAGATAAACCTTTAAAAATTTAGATAAAATGGGTAAGAAGTTCTTATTTCTACTCTAAGAAGGTATTAGCACTTAAAGTAGCCGCTAACATGCGGCTATCCTATGACTTGACTAAAATAATTTTTTGACTAATTCTTTGGGAAAATGATTTAACATAAAAATAATAATTTATAATATTTGATTAACTTTAAGAAAATAATTAAATAAATGACACATTTTATATTATTTTATTTTATTTAGAGAAAGGGATCCAAAATGGAATATTTGACTCGAAATACAAGTGATTAGAATTTTAATAAAACTAGATTAATTAGAATTTATTTGACTTATTTTATTTATTTATTTTTATAATAATTTAAACCAAATTGGTTTGAACATTGAAACCATTTAAAATTAATTGAAGAATAAAAGTTTCGACTAACCTTTTTGAGAAAATGCCAAAGTATGTATTTTTTTTAAAAACAAAAATTGATTGAAAAAGTTGACTAACATTTTCCAAGTTTATTTGAGAAAAAAACACTTAAACATAAAAACATTTTTAAATGAGTAAAAACGTGATTTGAGTGAAAAGCATTAAATAACAAATCTTTTTAAGAACAACGATTCAACTTAATTAAAGATATAAAATTTGATCGATATTTGATTAATAAAATAAATGACCACAACACAAAAATAATATATAAAGCAAACCAATACTAAGAAAATAACTCATCTTTTGGGGAATCTAATTAAGTTAAAACCAAAACAAATAAAGCCAGAGTTAATAAAAACAAATAATAAATAATCACGATTAAATAATTTAGGAGAGTAAGGGAGAAATTGAATTTGGGCCTTTCTTGGGCCAAATTCGTTGCTACTTTTGGGGTTTAACCCAATTCCCATTTTTGTATACATCAGCTGTATATTCTTGTATACGGGTCGGATTTTGACCAATTTTCCTGTATATTGAACCGTATACCAAATGTATACAATCCATTTCTTCCCCTGCGACCTGTATTTCCGTTTTTAGTCACGTATTTGTTGCACTGATATGTATATCAGTGTATACATGATGTATTTCAGCCTGTTTTCAGCCTTTGGGACCTGTAATGCAACTCCTCTTTCAACTGTTTCAGCTTCCGAAATTCAAACAGGGATGAAGGCCGACTCAAAATGCAACACGGATGTGGACAATAGAGTCCAAGAGACTTGGTTGATAGATTTCCCAGGAGAAAAACAAAACAAAGCAAAAAATAAGGACTATTAGCAATTTTATTTTAAGAAAGTAACAGGCCTTATTGATAAGAAATCCATGGAACATATTTAAAAGAGGCAAGAAAATATTATCTTGTAATCAAACAAATGAGAGTAGTAATACATGCCATTTAAAAAAGTATATTTAATATTAGAGCACAACACAACTCTTGTGACCTATTTTAAATATTGAAATATTAGCAAAACTATATTCCAACATCTTCAAAACTTAACAAGAAAACAATCACATGATTGCCGACTTGAATGCAGTCCTGAAAAAATGCATTAAGAGATAGAGACTTAGCAAGTGCTTCCCTTAAACAGTGAAAAGCAACAAAGAGGGTTCATCTAAGTTTAAAACATGCAAGATTAGTATAGCTACACTAATTATAGAATTTAAAGACAATCAAATTCATATACTAAAAGAACTACAACTAAACTGATAATCATTCTTACCACAAGAGCTACTACCTCAACAAACCCAAATAGTCGAACATCACAATATAATCAACTATCACGTATTTAACCAAATCAAGATTAATTTCAAGACATAAGCAGATTAATACAACTTATAAGAAACTTGGACCATATGATGAACTAAAAAGAGGACAATCAAAAGAGAAAATAGGTAGTAAATCAAAGAGAAAACAATAGATTGAAGTAAGCCTAGAATCTGGAAAGCAACAGAACTTCACATCTTTTAAAAGCTCAACTACATATAACAAGAATTTTCAACTAAAATTTAGACCAAATGGAGACATGAACTTGATTTGAACATGACATGCTAATTAGTAGAACATTCATAGAGTTCGATCGTGGGGGCAAACAAGTTGTGACATATTAACATCAATAGGCTGCTTTATCATGAATCTTGAGGCTACAATTTCCAACATAATATCCAAATAGAAAGCTTTAGGAAATACACTTCATACACAAACAGACTAAACACACAAACTTGGACTAAAAACGCCTATTATCCAACATCAACGAGAAAAATAACATGTAAGACAAACAGAGGCATTTGGAAGGGATAAAATAGACAGAAAATTCATAAGGGGAGATTGAAAACCCCATCCTATTCCTAAACACAATGTTAACTAACAAATGAATTAAGATCAAAAGGAAATTTACCTTTTTCGGCGCAGCGACTGAAACCATGAGCTGAAACGAGCGATATCACCACCACAAGTGAGATTCCGACAAAGCTCCGATGAATTTCAGTAAGCGGCGAACGAAAATAAATAGAAACCTATTCCTCCATATTCAGTGAGTAATTATTGTCTTCCCTCCCCCTCCTTAACACTGAAAGAGCAGGGGTATTTTTAGGCTGAATTGAGAAGGAAACGGGCAGAAAATTCGGATGATTTTGAATTCAAAATTCGAATTCTCTTTGCTCTTTTCAAGGCAATAGTGGAAGAGATTCAGAAATCCCCGAAAAGAGGGAAAAAGGGGATGGCGACGTGATTGCTGCTGCAAGTGCCACTGTTTTTTCGGATTTGCTGGGATTTGGACGCTGCTTGCTGGAGAAATAGACGTTGGCGTACAGGGTGGGGTCGCTGGGTACTGTACTGCGATTTGAGTTTCTTCGCGTGAAGAAGAACGTGCAGGGGTCGGGTCGATTTGGTATGTGTATGTATTGTTATGTTGGGTTGGTGATATGAAAACAAACTGGGCCTGAGAATTGTTAATTTGGGTATTGCTGATATTGGGCTGGGAATTGGTTGCTGGAAATTTGAGGCCACTATGGGCTGCTGAAAAATGATGAAAAGGGCCCAATTTGTCTTGCAAAGACTTGAAGATAAGGTGAGAAGTGGCTACAATTGCAATCATAAAGGATTACAATTATAACTAATCGAAGCCTTGATCATAGTCTTTTTGAATTAATTTGTGAGTTCGACTAAAAATAAAAAAAGATGAATTAATGTAATTAAATTATGAGCTTCTCAATCTTAACTAAATGAAATAATTACTTACTAAACTAAATAATTTTTAAACTAAACTAATATATAACCAAACTAACTAATCAAAACAAAAAATCTTTTTTGAGACGATTTTTGAATATTCATAAAATATACTAATTATATAAATAATTATTTAAATCATATATATTACTTAAAAATTATACAAAGTGACAAAACTATTTAAAATAACTTGAAAAATATTTTGAATTTTATAAAGTCAATTATTTCAAATTGTTTGGAATTTAAGAAGCTCAATGATTAATATATATTGTGGAGGTCCAAAATTGGGTGTCAACAGGCCCCCATTTTTTTAGTTAATTAGGTAGGATTTAAACTAAAAAAATAAAATTAGAACTAAGACAACAAATGCAAACGGCATTAATGAAGTGATAGATATGATAATTACTTATTATCTTTCCAATAAAAAGTTGTGTACTTTTTTTTTTAATGTACAAGTTATATTTTCTTTTTTAACCTTATTCTTTTTCTAATTTTATTTTTAAATATTCTATCCTCCTCTCTTCTTCTGTTCTATTTCTTCTCTCTCTCTTTTCTAATCTTACATCTCTCTCTTATTCAAAGCTTAAGTTTACTTGTTCTATTGATAGTTTATATTTTAAATTTATAATTTTTTAATTTCTTTTAAAGTCAGGCCTCTAGTTTGATTTTGGCCTTAGGCGACCAACGGATTTGAGCCGCCCCTGCTTGGGAGTGAAGAAAAGGATTAGATGAAACTTTGGAGGGGTCAATTAACTAGGGAAAATAATATAGGAGAACAAGTACAAATAATAAAAGTTGATAAATATTTCTCTTATTATACGTCAAAATTGAAACAATAATTTAATTTATTAACCAAAGGCCCCGGAGTAACAGCCAAAAAGGGTTAACACATCAAGATTTTGATGGTGGAACGGTCATAATCGAAAAGATTTGTTCTTTAATTTTACCTAATTTCACTATAAAAATTAACCCAATTGCAATGACTAGTCCTTTAATTTAATATACTATATGTGAGTGTGTCACTTAAAAATTCTATTATATTTTTATATAAGCATGATAACTAAAATGGTTAATGGAGCACAAATGAGTTTAAAGAGTGCATGAATTGGGGGATCATATTGGTGGCATTGAATGTGAGAATTTAAGAAAAAAAAAATTAGGGATACATACTATTTTCTCGGTTTTATTTTATGTGATATTATTTGACTTGGGACGATTTTTGAAATTTATGCTTTAAAATAATTTTTAGATATTTGTGTGGTTGTAAATCATTTTAAGAAAATAAGGGAGAAATTTTAAAGTTAAATTATTTTTAATTATAATAAGATAATATTTTTTTTGAATAATTAAAAAAGAAAAGATGTCAAATAAAATGAAACGAATGAAGTAATGCTTGTGCATCACTTTTACTTTTTGCAATAATTCTATCCTTTATCCTGTTAATATATTGTCGTGACATAGAAGTCCAAATAGATATATAGGCCCCAGGTTATTTGAAGAAAAATATTTCTAAAAGCAAATAAATCAAGTACTCTTGACAATAATGTCAAATCAAAACGAATAAAAGTTAATTTGGGGTACTTTATTATAATAGAAAAAGGAAAATAAAATAAAAAATATAAAAAGTTTTCCTTACCTTTGAAGAGTAACATCTATATGTTGGTTTGCAATTATTGAGATGTAATGAATATGCATGATGTTGATAGCAAGATGATTTACTAAGTAATTAAATCAAAACATGTTTGATCAAGTATTGGATATCAAAAAGGGATAAGTCAAAAAAGTGTGAGGTCAATCTTTTAGGACTACGCCAAAAAAAATTGACAGCATAATTAAAGAAAATAGCTTGATTGTCATTAAATATATATTTTTAAAAGCGATTAATACTCTTTATAAATATCCCTAAAACCTATAGAGACATTGAATTCTAAAATCTATAGAGACATTGAATTTTGTGGCAGTTAACTACTCCCTCCATTCCATATTAAGTTAATTTTTGAGGTGTTTCACACCCTTTAAAAAAAGTAGATTAAGACATAAATTGAACTTAGTTTTCCATTTTTACCCTTATTAATTATTGTCAAATTTATGATTAAAATAACTAAACATTTATTAATCACTAATTCCAATACTAACTAATGAAGGGTAAAATTGGAAGAACACTCTAAAAGTAGTCTTGAAAACTGGCAATTAAGTTAATTTGAAAAATAGAAAATGCCTCAAAAATTAACTTAATATGGAATGGACGGAGTACTAAAATTTACTCCCTCCGTCTCATTTTATATGTCATCCATTTATATAAATAGTTGGACCACAATACTTGTAATTTTATAAAATTTATGCATAAATTATCATATTTTGTCTATTATACCCTTGATAGAATAGTTAATTAATCTTGTCATTTTATTAATAAAGTTGACTTAAGAACACATTAAATAAGGGTAGAAGGGTAAAGTTACATCATTTCTTAATGTAAGTGCAAAGTAAAAAGTTGACATATAAAATGAAACGGAGAGAGTAACATTCTTTATTAATGTGCATATTTAGTGTTGCTAAAAGCATTTTTTATTGTAGTGATGTGTATAATATATTTATGTAATGGTAACATAACTTATTATTTTAAAATTGAACAAGTAGGCCTTTTGCTAGGGTTGGACTGTCTATGTTAGCCTCCCCTTTCCTTTTTTGTGAAGGATAAGTTTTTATTCTTGTGTTGTATTAGGAGGTAAGGTCAAATCCCCTTTTTTGTATTTGCCTCATAATATATAACACCCCAAATAACCTTAACTAATATTATTATTTTTAAAAGGGAAACAAGTAGTTTCTTCTTATAATTATTAGAAGCAAAAATTGTTTTCCAAGAGTTGCAAATATAGCTTCTCCCTCTAGACAAATTTCTATCCTAATTAAAATAAGAAGATATATCAAAAGGATCTTTGAAGTATCCTTGGTAAAAAAAAAACGAGGTCCAAAATCAATAAACAAAGCCGGATTTTAAAGAAAAATTGGCTATATATCAATAGACTTATACATCATCGATCCATTCAATTTTTTGGATCAATCCTGTCCGTCGATTTCCTCATTATTTAGTAGTGACTTGATATAGTAACAACTAATTTAAAGGGTCATGACTAAAAAAGAATAAAATTAAAGATATTAGTGGTGTTTGTTCCCTAATAAAGAAGCTAATTAGACAGCCTGGAAATAAAACACCACAACAGTTGGCAAAAAGTTTGAGACAACATGGATAAAGAAAAAGTGAAATATATACTTGTAATTATGACTTTTTTAATTGTTATAATTAATCACAAAAAAATTAATTAAAGATCGCTGACGTACGTCTTTTAATATCCATGCACATTCTTATATTCTCCCCCCAATAAAGATAAAGCCAAATAGAGATTATTGATCTAATTAAGCTTTTATCAAAAGAATAATCCTAGTAGCTATTACTATTAATGAAAAATGAAAAAGAAATATACAACTTATCATTAAGTTATACCTCTTATTTCAAAAAGTATGTTCTTTTATAGTTGTCATTTCTGATATTCGAAGCAATTGAATTTTAAAGTTTTTTTTTCCAATTTTTCCCCACAAATGACAAGACGTTGATTGATTTTTTTTTCTTTTCAAATTAATGGAATAAAATTAAATTAAGAAAATACAAAGAAGGATATCGACAAGCTTGCAGACTTTATATGGAAGATTGAAGAAACTATATGGTAAATAGTTTGTTCGGCGACAACCCCCTATTTTGTGGAACTTTAAGACTTTGGGTATGTTCGATACGGAGAAAAATATTTTAATTTTTTTTTTGCTCTGTTGGATAAAGTTTTGAAGAAAAAATTATTGAGAAAAATGATTTTCATCATTAGAATATGAAAAATAACTAATTAAACAAATACCACGCTAATTGTGTCTTCCATAACCTTTTATATACTTCATCTTCACTCCATCTTGGTAGCCACCATCCTCACCACCCCTACATTCCCTATTCTCATCTTCCATAATATGCTATTCGTCTAGATATTTTTATATACACGGGTGACTCAAGTACATTAACAGCCTAAAGCCAAAATTATATTGAAGTGTTAAATTTTGATATGATATTTATAAAATTTATTATAATTATTCATTTAATCTTTTTGGAGATATAATATTCTAGATGTGTTAGATCGAACGATTCTTTCCTTGAAAATTTTACATTTTCTATACATAATATTCAAAAATATAATAATTTTAAAAAATACCTATTACCTATTATTACTAAAATAAAAAAATAAGACCCCAAGTTTGAAGGGCTAAGACACAGCCTTTTTATTTTTTTAAGCATGCAGAGCCAGCCTGATTTCAAATTTCAATTATCCTACCGACAAGCCATCACCACTAGCTCTTAGAATATGATTTTATGAAAGAAACAATTATTGTAACACAATGTAAATTATTAATTTCTCTCATATTTTGTGGATACAATATTATTATAATTTATTTGAATTCTATATTATTATTTTTATGTAGTATTAAGGATGAAGTGAAGATAATAAGTACTTTTTTTTATATATAAATAGAAGGTAATAAGTATTAGGGGTGTACATAGGTCGGTTTGGTTTGGTTTTTCATTAAAAAAAATAATCTAAATCAATTATGTCGGTTTATTAAATCTAAAAACCAAATCAAACCACCCAAAGTCGGTTTTTTAGATTTCGGTTTTAGTCGGTTCTTTCATTTTTTTGGTTTTTTACAACTATACGATATTTGAAAATGTGATCAAATATATTTTCACTTACCTGTGTGATAAGCTAAACTTAAGAAATGTTAAATGAATAGAAATTTTCGTAAAAACGGTAAAATTCACATGAGTACAATTATTTTTTTTGAAATATCAACGTTCATTATGTTAAATTAATAAGATTAAAGGGTACAGTCAAACTGAATACAAAACAAAATATTTACAAAGTAAATTGTTAACTTCGAATTTGAAAAACTATAACAATATACTTGTAACTTCGGATCTTAATACAAAATAAAATATTTACAAATTTTACAAGCCCAAATTTGAAATAAAATATATAAACATTGAAAACTATAAACTAACAAATAGATCTTGATGAAATCAAATGCTATAAATGTGGAAAATTTGGACATAAAAATATATTAACAAAGTAGATTATAAATAACATTTTTTTATCTATAAATAAAATAAAATTATATATATAATATTTACAAAATTTTACAAGCTCAAATTTGAAATAAAATATATAAACATTGAAACTATAAACTAACTAAAAATATATTAATAAAGTAGATTATAAATAATATTTTTTACCTATAAATAAAGTTAAAGTAGAGAAGTTTTAACCATTGACAGGCAGCTGTAAGTTATAAACTCATTCGAACAGACTCTTTGAATTGTGAACTACTGACAAAGTGTGTCCCTACATTACATTATAATGCAATTGTGAACTGACAAAGTGTGTCCCTACATTACATTATAATGCTTATGCAAAATCCACTATACAACACATTTGAAATAAAACAATAAGTAGCAAACCAGCTCCAACAGTTTCAATTTTGGATTAACAAAAGAATATGCCAAAAACAGGGGCAACTCAATATAATTTGTGGCCTAAAGTGAAATTTTTATTAGAGGCCTAAAATCTATATAAATTTTATCTATATCTATTTATTTTTCTAAATTTTTGGATGTAAATTACTACTTAATATCTTTTATATAGATGATTTTTCAAACACTTTTTTTTTAATTATTAGTTTTAAGTAAGATTTTATCAATTCAACATTGAAAAACATCCTTTTATTGAGACAATTATTATATGAACTATTAACACAATTTTATAAGTAATAAGTTGATAAACTTTAAAAATAAGAGTTAGAATTATAGAATCTGATTCAAAAAGTTGATAACTTGGTATACCTACTTTAATATGAAAATTAACAAATAAATTAAAAAAAGAATTTGTAATGCACTTTGTTCAACACTTTTCGACTATTGATTCATATTTTTGAGAGTGTATTACTCTAACTATCAAAGATTTGAAGAAATAGAGTGCAAAAAGAGTTACAAAGGATAAATAATGTGAGTGTTAACGAAAAAAATGTAAGAATACCAAAACAATATTTCCTTAATTTCTTCTATTTGAATGGGGTTAAGATACATAATTTTTTATTTATAAAAATTTGAGGCTCTAAAAATTGGAGGCCTAAGGCCAATGCCTAAAATTTTATTGGCAAGAGCCGGCCCTGGCCAAAAACCTAATACATGAGCTGTTAGAATTGTAATGGTAGCAGGTATTAAGATTTTTAATTATTGAAATAACTTGTTCCACTTTTTTTAAAAAAATATATATAAATAAAATAACTTGTACCTCTATATTTTTATATAAAAAAAACAATAACTTGTGTACCTCGCAGGCATACAGTCATAAACATCAATATCTATTACAGGAGCAGGTATACCAAATTGAATAAATTAAAAAGATTTTTAAAAAAGGAGCAAATAAGAATTTTTTGTATCAAAAAAAATTGAGTCAACATGAATAAGGAACATAAATCATCCAGAATGAGTCCAATTAGAAAGAGTCTAAAACAAAACCATTTTATATTGTTATAAAGAGTTCAAATTTAAGTAAAATAATGATATGGTTAGTTACTAGCTTGATTAGCAAGCCCACTAGGTCCCCTATAAATTCACTATTATGCTAATAGAGTTGATATGTGTGTAGTACAAAAACATATCAAAGAAAAACAAAAGTTTCTTTGAGACAAAGCAAATAACAAATGGCTTCATTTAGCTATTTGATGAGTGTTTTGGTATTATGTGTAATCATAGGTTATGCAAATGCTCAATTGGAGCTTAATTTCTATGCTAAAAGCTGTCCAAAAGCTGAGAAAATTATTAAAGATTTTGTTGAGCAACAAGTTCCTAAGGCTCCAAATACTGCAGCAGCCATACTCAGAATGCATTTCCATGATTGCTTTGTCAGGGTAATGTATTATTACTTTCTCGTTTCAGACTACAAAATTCAGAAATCATTTTTATTTTCTTGAATTTCTTGTCCAGTCAAACTAAAACAGGTAAAATGAGATCCGGGAGTGTGATTTTTGCATACAGAGTTTTTTTATGTTCTGATTCTTTGTATTTGATTTGATCTTTGCAGGGTTGTGATGGATCTGTACTTCTTAATTTCACTTCGACTAACGGAAATCAGACGGAAAAACTAGCTAATCCTAATCTGACAGTAAGAGGTTTCTCATTCATTGATGCTGTGAAGAGATTAGTTGAAGCTGAATGCCCCGAAGTTGTTTCTTGTGCTGATATTGTCGCGTTGGTTGCTAGAGACGCAGTTGTGGCTACAGTAAGTGAAAATTTCTGATAAAGCAAATTTACGAAGTTTTTGAATAACCATGTTTAAGGGTTTAGTAGATCTGAATAAAATACGTCAAGTTTAGAGGTGTTCTGCTTTTATGTATCTAATTATCTTCGTGTTTCGGGTGATAGGGAGGTCCTTTTTGGAATGTACCAACTGGTAGAAGAGATGGAACGATATCAAATGTCTCAGAAGCCAATGCTGATATCCCAGCTCCAACTAGTAACTTCACTAGACTACAACAATCTTTCGCGAAGAAAGGTCTTGATCTGAATGATCTGGTCCTTCTATCAGGTACGAGTTTAAGTTTAAGTTGTACGTACCGACAATTTATACTATGTTAAAGTTACTAAATATAATACTATTTTCTTATAGGTGCCCATACTATTGGAGTGTCTCGTTGCTCATCATTTACAGAGCGTCTATACAATTTCACCGGGGTTCTAGGTACACAAGATCCATCTCTAGACAGTGAATACGCGGATAATCTCAAGTCAAGAAAATGCAGATCAATCAACGATAATACTACTATAGTCGAGATGGATCCAGGTAGTTTCAAGACATTCGATCTTAGCTACTTCAAACTTTTGCTCAAAAGGAGAGGTCTATTCCAATCAGATGCAGCATTGACAACACGTACCTCAACGAAATCATTTATCGAGCAGCTTGTCGATGGACCACTCAAAGAATTTTTCGATGAATTTGGTAAATCGATGGAGAAAATGGGAAGAGTTGAAGTTAAGACAGGGAGTGCTGGTGAAATCAGGAAGCATTGTGCATTTGTGAATAATTGAAATTTAAGTTCTAATTAATGATTTTGTGTTTTGTATTTACTATAATTTATGTGTACTGTTGAGTGAATTGTTTGGTGTAATATGTATCATGTGCTTTTATATTTATTTCAATTGTAATTTTGCTGTTTGCTGGTGTTTTAGCAATAAAAGTAATGTGATCAAGAGCATTTCCATAAATTGAAAAAAAAAAGGAATCTTTTCCTAGCTGGGTATTGTCTTTATGTTATCTTCTTTATGCTTTAAATTGTTAATGTTAAACTAAAGCAAACAAAAGTTTAAAATTCCTGTGACATTAATAGTACTAATTTATTCTACTTTAAGATTCTGAAGTATATGGTACTGTTTTTTTCTCTTGCAAATTAACTAAGAAAAATGTATCAAAATAAGCAATGGAACGTGCTCTTTTTACTAGCTTAAAGTAGTCCTAGAAACACGGAAGACTTTGAAAATATTCTTCAATGTTTTAATTTAAAAAAATGGGTTTCTAACTTATTTCCTGGTTTCCAAAGTAAATAAAAAAATAGGCAGAAGTACTCATTACCCCTTGAACTTGAAACTTTTTATACAGTGTACATCTAAACTAAATTTTGTGTTAATTACCCCCCCGAACTTGTTTATTCCTCCGTCGCGTACACCTTTTTCGTCCACCTACTCCTATTGGGACTACACGCGTGCGACAGCTGTCTAAATTGGTGATGTGGATTTCCACCTGGATAAATAATAGCCACCTGGATAAATTAATATTGCAAAAAATAAATTTCTTAAATTTAAAATTCATTGTTTAAAAGTTATTTTTGAATAAGGGCTGATTTCGCGGAACTCCTTTTGGATTTGGGTTTTTCTAGACGTGAAGTTGGTCGATTAAATTTCAAGTTTGTCTGAAATTCTTACCAAGTAAGTGTTAATCTTTGTTTCCTTTACTTTTCATTTACATTTTACCCTATTTTTCGTTTAAAATATGCCAAATATTAAAGAAAAATGAAGATTTTACTTTTTTTTTATCGATGTAGCGTTATGATGTGGCAAAAAATCACTTCCTCACGCGCCTAGTAGAGATTGTTGTCAATTTCTACGCCAGGTGGACGAAAAAGGTGTACGCGACGGAGGAATAAACAAGTTCGGGGGGTAATTAAAACGGAATTTAGTTTAGGTGTACACCGTATAAAAAGCTTCAAGTTCAGGGGGGTAATGAGTACTTTTGCCAAAAAAATATTATTCTAAAACTATTTATATAGAGATAAGTGTCAAAAACACACCTAAACTATCTTTTTTTTTAGTTTCATACTAAACTATTGAGAGTGTGAGTTTCATACCTAAACTATCACTTTTTAGTTTGAGAAACACACCTCATTGGTGTGTGTAATGCACTCTTTCTTGTTTCATACAAAACCTTGACACATGACATTCCACATGGATAAAATATTCCACCTTGACAAAAGTTAAATAATAAACTATTAATATTAATTAAAAATTAAAGATTAAAGTATTACTATCCATAAAAAAAATCTTAAAAAAAATTTAACTTATTTTTCTTACCCCACTCCACCACCTCCTCCACGTACCCCCATCCCCCATCCTTTTTAAAAAAAATTATTTTATAAAATATTTTTAAAAAATCATTTTAAAAAAAATAAAAATTCTACCCCATTCTATTTAATCCTCCGCTCCTATTTTTTTTTTTCACATTTCTCTCATTTTGTGTTAGATATGTACGTACATATATTTTTAGAAAAAATGTTTCTACTAGTGTACCGAATCTAACATAAAAAATTAAAAAAAGTCTTGCGGCGTCAAGTAAAAAATATTTTCGATATGTATATATCAAACACAAAATGAGAAAAAAAATTGGAAGCAGAGGGTTAGGTGAGGCGGGTAGAATTATTTTTTAAAAAAAATAAAATAATATCTAAAATTAGTATTTGAAGGGGGAGGGGGGGGGGAGGAGATGAAGTAAAAAAAACTAAATACTTTTATAAAATAAATTTAATCAAAAAAAAAAATTAAAAAAAAGGTATAATTTAGGTGTATTTTTGACACTTATCTCATTTATATATAATCTAACAAAATATTACATGAGCCAAATGGAATGGAAAGTGAGGGTTTGGGTGTGGTGGGGTACTGGGGTTTGATGGTCAAAGGGTGGGTGGGTGAAGAGAAAACAATTAATTTGGAAGGTCAATTATTGAACTTGTTTCCTTTAGTTTTATTAGGAAAACTATTTGTTTTTCATTTTCAAAGAAATTGTGTTTGTAAGAAAAAAAATTCTAATAGATTTTTGACCATATGAGAAAATTCGAAAAAATGTTTTCTTCCCTACCAAACACACTAGCTAGCAAGGTGTCAAAATGGTAAGCAACACAAGCACATATATATCCGATTAGCCAACATATATATATATAATAGAGAAAATTTTACGTATAGCAAATTAAAAATTGATAATTGTATGCTATAGAAAACTTTATAAAATTGCAGTCCGTAGCAAAATTTTAGTTTGCTATGGATGTGTCTTTCTGTATATTCGCTAGTCAGTCTTTTTTTATTTATACATTTTGATTGTTTTAAAAAATAAATAAAAAGGCGCGTTAATTTAATTTGTTTATGTAATTGTTTATATATAAATGTATATGCAGAATGTGTATATAAACGTTTATATGAGTATATAATGGGAATATGTATATATGTGAATAACTGAAGTTGCTAGAATTTGTATAAAATATATGTTATGTTTGTTGTTGAAATTCTTAATCGTATAAAATGTATATGTATATATAACTTATTTTTAATTACAGAAATTTTGTAAAATAGGCTTCATTAGCTATTTTGGTTATGCATTTCAGTAGATGGGACAATGACAATTGTTACGTTGATTATACAATTGAGGGGGTGATTTTTAAAGAAAGTTCATCGTATAAGGAGTTGTATAATGTTATTGCAATGCAACTCGGTGTTGATACAAATGTGATTAAGCTGAAAATTGAGTATAAGGTTAAAGAAAGCAAAACGCCAATGTTGATTCACATATTAAAATATATTAAAATAGACACAAGTGAATAAGTGTGAGCAAATATGTATGTTTAAAAGAACGTTATACAATAACTACTAATATTATACATTTATACAACCACAATTGTATAAGCAAACAGTAGAAGACATGAATCAACACAAAAAATATAAAAATAATGATTATACAGTCCAATGACCCACATGATTATACAGTCCAATGACCCACATAATTATACAGTTCAATGACCCACAAACAACAACATCAGTTTTATCATTGTGATCAGTATAAACGTCAGTTTTATCTTTCCTTTTTTTACTTGACCAAGAAATAAGTGTATGAGTGTGAGCAAATGTGTATGTTTAAAGGAACATTATACAATAACTACTAATATTATACATTTATACAACCACAATTGTATAAGCAAACAGTATAAGACATGAATCAACACAAAAACTGTAAAAATAATGATTATACAATAAATGACTGAAAAAAATAAGTTATATATACATATACATTTAAATTGAAAAAATTGAAAAAAAATTAACAAAAATTAATAGAATGAGATAAGTTTTGGCGGTACCTGAAATTTTTGAAATAATGTTTCTCTTTTGAAAACGAGACGAGGACGTGCTGGAGAAATTTGTAATTTGAAATTGTATTTGGGGAGAAGATTTGGGAGAATTTGAAGGAAATAGGAGAAGAGATTGTATAAAAGAAAGGGAAAAGGAAAAACGTCTGTTTTATTTTTTTTAATAAATTATACAAATCGGTGGAGCCCTATAATAGCAAAGTGAACGAGATTTTGCTTATTAAAGAAAATAACTGAAACGGTAGTTAGTACATTTAATTAACATTATTAGTTTACCGTTATGTACAATTATCCCTATATAATATCTCCTCCTCCAATATGTTTAAATATAATGACTTGTATTTTTTTTTTAATTCTATGTAACATTAACATACTCTGCCTCACTGTCTGTTTTAATTAGTTTGTTCTAATTTTTTGTTATTTCGTTTAAAAAAGAATTTTTTTTTAAAACAAATTTTTAATTTCAATTTTTCAAATGTCACATTTAAGACTATAAAATTTAAAAGTCTTACTTATTTTCTAAAACTCTATATAAAATTAAAAGTAGACAAATAAATTAAAATACAAGAGTATTACTCTTTATTTTTTATAATATTATCACCAATTGATATGGAAGCTAAGTGGCATTATCGATGACAAATGGCAGATTTCAACTTTCTCCGTCTATTTTTACTTGTCCAATATTGCTTGACATATCGCTTAAGATGCGATAAATAAAATGACAATTTATTAATAATAAAGACTAATTGAAAATTAAATGATAAATTTTATCTTAATTTCACTGGACATCTATTTTAATATAAAACGGAAGGAGTATATATTGATTTTCTTTTAAAAGAAAGAATTGAATGATGAATTGAGTTGAGTAAAGCATTTGAATGACCTTCAAATGAAGGACTGGGCTTGGCTGGAAAGGAATACAGTGTTAAAATTCCAATGATGAATTCTAAAGCCCACAAGAACTTGCCTAGGATTTGCTGGTCTGGCTGGCCACAGTGTTACTAACATTTTGGATAATTGTTTAGAATATGTTCTCCTTGAAAATTTTTATGGTGGTAGAGGCACAAGTATGACATGGTGTGTGAGGGACTATTTTTTAATAAAAAAATGTGTAGATCCTACTTTTTTATTTATATTATTATTTCTCTCTCCTACCTTTACTTATTTTTTATGAATAAAAAGTTATGTGAGTCCTATTCTTCTTATTTTACATTGCTATTCTTTCTCTTACATTTTACACTACATACGTTCTATTCTTCATTTTTTTTTTAAATAATAATTCTTCTTTACTCTAAATGTTTAGATCAACTTTGACTAATGAATTTTATCTACTTATTCTTTTTATATCATTCATATATTTATCTTTTTCATTTGATAATTAGCAGGTATATTATTTTTTATTTTTAATTCTCTCTCTCTCTATATATATATATATTTGTTCCCACCCGGTATCTGATACCCACATTGAAGCCCGACTAAATTTGGATTCGCATCGAAAAGTCCCACATTGAGGATAAAGCTCTTCCGAACAAAGGTGATTCCGTACCCAAGGAGACTCAAACCTGAAACCTTTTGGTTAAGGATGAAGGAGTACTTACCACTCCACCAAAACCCTTGTTAGTAAACAATTATATATATACAAAAACATCAACTGTAATGCGCAAAAAAAGGAAAAATATATTATATGATAAATATTTGTATATACAAAATATTTTTTTTCCCTTTTAAGGAAATTGAATTAGATATAATGGTATGGAAGTGTGGCATTTACATCATTATTTGTAAAAAATAAATTAATTTTAGTGTAATACGCAATTAAACTTTTTTAAAAATTAAGAAAATAAAAAACTTAATTTTATTGATTCGGTTGGTTTGATAAATGAAAAAACTAATCAATTCAACGTATATATATGTACCAAATGAGGAATTTTCATAGCTTAGTTAATTGACTACCTAGGCGTTCATCTCGTAGGTTAAAATTTTAGTCTTCATTTTATAATTTTCTCCTAGATTTTTCCTTTCAATATTCTTGATTATTTTTTAAAAAAATAAAAATAAAATCTACAAGCCAATTATCAAATGGAGAAAGATATATAATATAAGAAGAATTGAGTAAATTAAATTTATGATTGGAAAACAGTGATTTGAAATCAACAAAGAATTTAGAAAGGAAAAAAAAAGGTTAAAGGGAAGAAATTGAGAAAAAGAAGTGTGAGAAGCAAAGTAGGAGAGAGAAAGGCCCCACTATCATTCAAACATGATAATTTTTTATTCATAAAAATTAAGTAAATGTAGGAGAGAGAAATAACAATGCAAATAAAAAAATAGGACCCATATATTTTTTATTAAAAAATAATCTCTCACACACCATGTCATACTTGTGCCTCTATCACCATAAAAATTTTCCTTCTCCTTTGGTATTGGGTACTGTAGACTAATTTTATTTTTTTAGTTTTCCACTCGGTATTCAATATCACATTGAAACCCGACTAAATTTGAATTCACGTCGAAAAGTCTCACATGTAATGTAAAATGCTTTCTAACAAAGGCAATTCTGTACACAAGGAGACTCAAACTCATGACCTCTTGATTAAGGAGGATGGAGTACTTGTTGGAATTAATGTATTCACACCTTGATGTTTAGTCTTCCAATATTGTCTCTTAGTTTTGGAAGAAGTCTTTTAGTCTTTTGTAATACATATATCTAGTAAATTATGATACATGTATATCTAGTCATTTATGCAAGACCTTTGATTTTACATTTTTAGTAGTATAAATAGAGATATAGTTGATGATTGTAATCATCTCAAGTGACCTTAAGTAGCCTATATAAAACTTGATCATTCTCTAAAGAGAGTATTCTCCTTCTATATTTCCTACAAATTGGTATAGATCAGAGCATGACCCATCTCACCCAATGTCCCCTCCCTCCCCGTCCCCAAAAAAATAAATTAAAATTGCTTACGCACCAGATGCTAAGCACTAGGCGTGAGGTGGAGTGTTAAAGAATGACAAAAGTCTCACATTGGTGGTTAATGAGATGCTCTTTATAGGCTTGAGAAATTCTCCTCCCTTTAAGCTAGCTTTTGGAGTGTGAGTTAGGCCTAAGACCTAATTTAACATTGTATCATAATTCATAGCAGTTTTTCGTTCTTAATCTGGGGTTAGGTGAAGAAAAAATTATGGCATCCAAAACAAATGAAGGTGTTGATTATCCAGCAGTTCTTACTCCATATTTTGATAGAACTGATTTTGAATACTGAAAGATAAGAATGAGAACACATCTGAAAGTTGAAGGTTTGTGGACAATTGTTGCAAATGTCATTGAAAAGCCAGAAAACGATGGTGATTTACAGCAACATAGATGAAAAATCTTGAGGCTAAGTATCGTCAAGATACAAAAGCCTTGAGCAAAATCTAAATGGGATTCTCAAGAGCATATTTTGCAAAAAAAAAATGCTACTTGTGAGACTGCAAAGCATGCTTGAGAGTCTTTGAAAACTGAGGTGTATGGTGACGAAAAGGTACGCACTATAAATCTTTAAACTCTTAGTAGAGTGTTTCAAAATTTTAGATGATAGAATCTGAAAAAATAGATAAATATTGCAGAGTCATGGATATTGTTAATAAAATGAAAAATCATGGTGATACAATTTCTGACCAACAAGTTGTGGAAAAGATTCTAATTAGTGTCACAGAGAAATATGAGTTATTATTGCTATCATTGAGGAGACAAAAGATCTTTCAAAGCTTTCCATCAAAGAGCAAGTTGGATCATTTCGTGCACATGAGAAGCGAAGATTTTTTCGTGAAGATCAACCCAAAGAGACGACTTTCTAGTCCAGAACCAATGAAATTTCTCAAAATTTCTCAAAAAATCAGCAAAAAAAGAATTACAATCCAAAAAAGAAGCAGGATCATGACGGTTCTTCTAAGAAGGTTGAAGAAAAAGGTGAGAAAAGTACTAGTATTTTTTGTAAAATTTGCAAAAAGACTAATCACAATGCAGAAAAATATTGGCACAAAGGCAAGCCCCAATGTAACTTTTGTAAAAAGTTTGGCCATATTGAGAAGGATTGTTGGCACAAGCAACAGGAGCAAACAAATTTCTGTGAAGAACGGGAGGAAGAAAATGAAGAAAATCTTTTCTTTGCTTCTCAATTTGATGCTTCAGCAAAAAGCAATGAATGGTATGTTGATAGCGGTTGTAGCAATCACATAACTGGAGATGAAAAGACTTTTCTCTCAATTAATAGTAGCATCACTACTAAAGTGAGAATGGGGAATGAAGTTGTAGTTATTGCAAAAGGTAAAGGTACCATTTCGATCAACATAAAAAGGGAGCGGTAAGCAAATTCATGATGTTCTTTATGTTTCTGACTTGGAAGAAAATTTGCTTAGTGTTGGTCAACTCCTGGAAAATGATTATTCTCTTGTGTTTAGAGATAATTATTGCAAGATTTATGATAAACTTGAGCCAAATCAAGTCATTGTTGAAGTAGAGATGATAAAAAGAAATATTCCTTTACAATTTCATTACAATGCATTCAAAAATGAAGTTGTAGATGATTCATGGCTTTGGCACAAAAAAAAATTGTCACTTGAATTTTCATGGCTTGAAGCTTCTGAAGCAAAAAAACATGGTGCAAGACCTTCCTGAGATACTGAGATTAAGGTAGAGAATACTTCTATCATATCTTTATATACATCAAATCAAGAAGAGGATGAGGAAAATGTCCCTCAAAGGGAAGAAATCTCAGATTCAGATGATGAAGAGCCGCCTCCAAGAGGAACACAAATGTTGAGTGACATTTATCAAAGATGCAACTTTACCGGTGTTGAGCCAGAAAATTATGAGGAGGCAATAAAGCTTGATGTTTGGAAGAAAGCCATGACAGAAGAAATTTGAATAATTGAGAAAAATAATACTTGGGAGCATGTAATTTTATCCAAAGAAAGAGAAGTTGTAAGTCTAAAATGGATTTACAAAACAAAATTCACTCAAGAGGAGATATTCAAAAGCACAAGAGAAATGTGAAATTCAGTTGCTTTATTGCCAGACAAGAGAACAACTCGCTGACATCTTCACCAAAGTACTTCCCAGAGAAAAGTTTTGATATCGTCGAGAACGCATTGGAGTTGTCAAGCAAATGCATTAAGGGGCCGGGAGTGTTGGAATTAATACATTCACACCTTGATGTTTATAAGTCTTCCAATATTGTCTCTTAATTTTTCAAGAAGTCTTTTAGTATTTTGTAACGTATCTAGTAAATTATGATACATGTAGATAGCCATTTATGCAAGACTTTTGATTTTACATTTTTAGTAGTATAAATAGAAATGTAGTTGATAATTATAATCATCTCAAGTAACCTTAAGTAGCCTATATAAAACTTGAGCATTCTCTAAAAAAAGTATTATCTATATTTCCTACAGTACTTACCACTCCACACAACCCTTATTGGTACTTTAGACCAACTTAATTAAGAGGGAGTTTGTTCCAATGTAAAAATCGAGCGAGGTTGAGCAATGTAACTAGAGGTTACAAAATTAGTTCATGACCTTCCCAACATGACCAACTCGTCCAAGCATAAGTAAGTTTATCGTTCATTGGTTTATTAACTCAACTCATTTTACACATCTAAATGTAATTATGACAATGAATTAATCAACTAATACGCACAAAGACTGACAGACTATAACTAAATATATCTACTTTTAATATCAGCACACCTTAATTAGATCGAGTAAGCAAAATCCATAATATAAAGTAAAAAATAAAAACTAGAAAATAAAGTGAAGGCCAAAATTCCTTCAATCTACATGTAAAGTTGTAACTGTCTTCACCCCCCTCATGGTTAAAGTTTAAGCTTTTGGGGAAATGGAGGAGAAGAAGAAAAAATAATTAAAATTGGCTAAATAAGCCTTTCACGCTCGATCAAGCGAGTATATCATACTTACTATGCCATGGAAGCAAAAATAAAAAAAGTGACAAAATGATACATTAATTAGGTTTGACATGAAGTGTTTAAAATGAATAAATTTTATTAGATGTGTCTAAGTAAAAGTTGGTGCCAATTTTAGGAGGCCACAAATAATTCAGCCAAATAAATAATAATTATATAGTCCAACCATTTCCTTAATTTCAAGGGTGAAATTTTTCTTTTTTGGAAGAAGTTATTTCATTGTCCTTTTTTTTTCCCGTGATGGATGAATATTTATTTTTCCATTAAATGCCTCCAAGATCTTGCTCTTTGCATGGAAATTAGTTGACTAAAAACTTAAATTAATTAAGACAAAAAGTACTATTGGCCTTATCTTCTCAACAAACGCAGAATCAATCAATCTTATCTAGGCAGGATTAGTTATATGTAGTTGTTTTTTGGTGAATTTTTTTTATTAAATAACACCATATTCCGACTTTCTAAAAACCTAATCTCCATTATTTATTTATGCAACTATGTTGAATAAGGCATTGGCCAACCCCAATTTCAGGGCTTCAATCTTTTACCAAGAATAAGTTATGTGTTAATCTTTTATAGAAAAAAATAACTATTTATAATAAAATTATATATTTTAAAAAAAATATTATTTTATTCTCTTTAATCTCATTTAAATAGATGAAATTAAGAAAAAATGTTTTATTTTCTTACACTCTCTACGTTAATATTCACATTATTTTATTCTTTTAACAGCTTTTACATTCTCTTCTTTAAATTTTTGATAAGTTAGAGTAGTACTCTGTCAAAAATATGAATCAATAGTCAAAAGTGTTGAACAAAGTGAATTGTAATTTTTTTTTCTATTTATTCTTAGATTTTCAATCATTACAACATACGTAGTAAAATGTGGGGTATACAAATTATCAACTTCTTGAATCAAATTCTATGGTTCTAACTCTTATCTTTATTTGAAATTTGTCAACTTATTACTTATAGAACTATGTTAACATTTCATATAATAATTGCCTGAGTAAAAAGATGTTTTTCAACGTTGAATTGATAAAATCTTATCTAAAGCTAATAATTGAAAAAGAAATTGAATAAATCATTTATAAAAAAATATTAAGTATACTTTGCATTTAAAAATGTAAGAACTTTTTTCTAAAAAAATTAATGCATATGAAGTTTATTTAGATTTTAGGCCTCTAATTAAAATTTTATTTTAGACCTCTGATTGCGTTGAGTTGCCCCGACTTACATTATGCCTTTCACATCAAAGATGAATAAATAGCAAAAACTCAGTTTGTCCAGTTCAGATATATGTATGTGCTAATTATTGAAAAATTGACTTCCACAAGCACAGTAAACTATATATGGCGGAATCCGAATTTTCACTACGTGAAGTCAAAGTATATAGAATCACATACAAAAAAAAGTCAAGTGAATTCAACATATAATAAATACATAAAAGTTTTGCCTATTAAATGGATGTCAACTGACACGGCTCCATCCAGTGGCGGAACTAAGTAGTGTCAAGAAAGTTATCCAACTCCCTTCGTCAAAAAATTACACTGTGCAAATAGAGTACAAATGAGTTTTACTCTATTTGGTGTTTGATCCTTTAAACAATCTTAATATAGGTGTTTGTTTAGGCATCAAAATGATTGAGGTTGGTCACAATAAAAGGAATCTCACTGAATTATAAGCCCTACTGAAAGAGACATACTATAACTAATCTAATTTCTAGTCCTATAAATTGGCTTTGATCCTCTCTAGTTGATGTGTGACAGAAAGGAAAAAAAATACCAAGTAAGGTCTCTTTCACTAGTAGTAACAAAATATGTCTACTTTTGGCTTGGGTTTCTTTGTTATTTGTATTGTAGGTATATTTTTCGATGCTAGTCATGCACAGTTACAACTCAATTTCTATGCCAAGAGTTGTCCAAAAGCAGAGAAAATTATTGAGGACTATGTCCACAAGCACATCCCAAAGGCACCATCTCTTGCAGCAGCCTTATTGCGACTTCATTTCCATGATTGCTTTGTCAGGGTACGTTAACATTTTATCATATGTTCATATGCTCAATTGAATAGACCATAAGCCGAGTGTCTAAATGAAATTTACTGATAAGTTTAAGGGGTTACGTTGTCGGTGTATTCTGCTTCTAATTAAGTGTTTTTTTTAAAAAAAAATGCAGGGTTGTGATGGTTCTGTACTTCTGAATTTCACTTCGAGCACGAAGAATCAGACAGAAAAAGTGGCAATTCCTAATCAAACATTGAGAGGTTTCTCATTCATAGATGGAGTGAAGAAAATAGTTGAAGCTGAATGCCCTGGAGTTGTTTCTTGTGCTGATATTGTTACCTTAGTTGCTAGAGACTCTGTTGTGGTCACCGTAAGTATAAAACTCGAGAAAATAACACACATACCTACCTAAATATTTGGCTATATAACTTAACATCGACTAATTAGTCAGTGAGTTCAGAATGAACGTTACATGTGTGTACATATAGATTGAACTCACAGAATCCGCCATTCTAATTTTCTTCCTGTTTGCATGATAGGGAGGACCTCACTGGAATGTACCAACTGGTAGAAGAGATGGAAAAATATCTAATGCTTCTGAAGCATTGGCAAATATTCCACCTCCAACTAGTAACTTGTCTAGTCTTCAGACTTCTTTTGCCAACAAGGGTCTTGATCTAAAAGACTTGGTCCTCTTATCAGGTAAACTCAATTGAAGTACATACACATTTATAGAGGCGCGAGTGCAGCCTATGCACTATTGGTTCGACTGAACTCATATTTTTAAAAGTACAATCAGTTCACATCTTGAATTTGCTTCTCGTAAGAAGCATAACTACACAAAGTTCAAATCCTGATAACAATTTTCATTTTTCAGTCATAACTATAACAGAGGTTCTTTTTAATTTTCAGGTGCTCACACCATTGGAGTCTCTCATTGTTCGTCATTTTCAACACGTTTGTACAATTTCACTGGTGTTTTGGGAACACAAGATCCATCTCTAGATAGTGAATACGCATCCAATCTTAAGGGGAAAAAATGCAAATCAATCAACGACAATACAACGATAGTTGAGATGGATCCTGGTAGTTTTAGGACGTTTGATCTTAGCTACTACAAACTTTTGCTCAAAAGGAGAGGCCTATTTCAATCTGATGCAGCCTTAACAACAAGTGCTACGACAAAATCGTTCATCAACCAGCTAGTTAAGGGTTCACTCGAAGAGTTCAACACCGAATTTGCTAAGGCGATGGAGAAAATGGGAAGGATAGGAGTTAAAACTGGCTCTGCTGGTGAAATTAGAAAGCAATGTGCATTTGTGAACAAGTAGAAAACCAATGTTTGTACTTAAAATTTCAAATTTTATTTGGCTTTATGTTTGTGTTTTTTTGTTGTTTTTCTGGGGATTATTTGTATTATTGTTCCTTTGTATAGTATGTTTGTTATTCTACTTTTGTACCTTGATTGGGAGTTTCAAAATAAAATTCCAATGACAATAGCCTTTTCTTCTCCATTTTTGTTGTACTAATTACTGCCTCTTATTATTAAGAGTATATAAGTAAGTATATGCAAGGGTCAATACTCTTAAGTTTGACTACGAATTTGATCTAGATTTTTCAGTTTCCTAAAAGTAAAATTTTACTAAAAGTGTTACAAGTCGACATAGCTAATGATTTATCTTTTTAAAAGTTAGAGAAAATTATAGTAAAGGAAAAGTCTATTTAACTTCCTAAATAGTAACACTTTCACATATAATGGTAAAAATTTACAAGATACTAGGAGCCGTTTGGCCATAGATTTCCTAAGTAATATAATATTTGGGGAGAAATTTAGCAAATAGTGTTTGTCCATACAATTTGTCATTATTTGGCAAATATTTTTGGCAAATATCCCAAATTCCCAAATACTAGGTTTTTCTAGTATTTAGGTCAAATCTCATTATTTGAGATCTTTTAAAAATTGAAATTTTATACCAAACTTTTATCTTTCACAAAAACACCCTCTATAGTAGTTGTTTTGCGTTTGTATTACATATTTTTTTACGTGAACATCAAAATAGTGATGAAATATTCGGTGAATATGAAAGTGATGATATGGCTGTTGATGAAAATGATGAACAATCGGCTCAGGGTAACAAAGTCATGTGCTTTGTCTACTTCACGATGTATGGAGTGATGCTTGTTGCACTCACTCTAAACTATCACATTGCTCCAGTGTCACAGACACTACTTGTTATTTGTTGCAACGAAGATCCAATTGACTTGTAATACAAACTTATGGTTAGTTTTGATAGTTTTTAAAACTTGTGGGTATAAATCATATTTTTCTAAAAAAGTGAAATATGTTTCCCAAATACTATGGTCAAACACATGGTGAAAGTTCACCCAAATTTTCACCCAAATAATATTTGCCAAGAATATTATGAAATCTATGGTCAAACGCTAGCTACATATGGGGGATTCTTCCTTACTATGATTTTTCATGTTTTCCTCTTCAAATTGGCTTCTTTTAATATATTTTGATCATATATTTTAAGCAAGAATAACATATTTTAAGCAAGAGGATGGAGCAGTTGATTTATATAACAAATCTAATAACTAGAACTTTTTTTAATTTTTATTTTGGTCAGAAACTATAAGTTGACTTTGAAGAATTTGGTGTAGATAAAGTTTTAAATAGAAGATTAAGTTGCTGGGAAATAATATGAACAAAATATACCTTTTTAAAAAAAAGTACTTCTCTTTTGTCCCCCCCCCCCTCCAAGATTGAAATCCATTCAACGATCTTTTTGATAATTATACTAGTTAATTAGCTAACATAACTATAGTTTGAATTAATTATGACTCAACTTAATTTTAGTTGTAATAATGTCATTTCTCTCCTCTCTCTCGACTTCCTCCTCTTTTATAGTATACAAATACAAATTATACATGTATATGTCACATATACAAATACAATTAGTCTCTCTCCACTCTCTGCCCTCTCTCGCTCGCCTCTCTCCTCCCTCTCCCAATCTCACTCGCCTCTCTCCTCCCTCTCTCAATATCGCTCGCCTCTCTCCTCTCTCTCCCAATCTCACTCGCCTCCCTCCTCCCTCTCATTATCTCACCCGTCTCTCTCCTCCCTCTCCCAATCTTGCTCGCAAGATATACAAATACATATGTATACCAGTTACATATATACAATTATCTGACACATATACATATACAGTTCGTCTCTCTTCACTCTCTGCCCTCTCTCCTCCCTCTCTCATTCTCGCTCGCCAGATATACAAATAAATTAAATATGTATATCAGTTATATATATATACAATTATTTGTCAGATATACATATACAATTTGACTCTCCCCACTCTATTTCCTCTCTCGCTCGCCTCTCTCCTCCCTCTAACATGTAGCTACGAATCGTAGTTAGCAAATTATAGCTACAAAGTATAATTAAGTTGTTTTTGAGTGACTATAAGCAAAAATCCCCCTATGTAAATAAATAATAGTTATAGTCCAATCATTTCCTTAATTTCAAGAGTGAAAAATTTCTTTTTTGGAATGAGTTATTTCATTGTCCCCTTTTTTATTTAGAAAATTTTAGAAATAGGCTTTATAGCTATAGTTTTGATAATTGCGCTCCATAATTATAGTTCTGTTTGCTATGGAGGTTGCCGTTTGTATATTTATGTCATTTTGTATATTTCGCTTACGAATATACAAATATGGTAAGTATATACAAATTTTGTATTTATATATTTAAGAATTTTTCAAAACTTCGTTTGTATATTTCGCTTGCCAATATACAAACCGTTGTTGTATATGCATTTTGTTATTAAAATAAAATATTAAGTGCATATGTTAGTGGGTATAAATTATGGTAGAATATGACTATTGGTTCTTGTAACTTATATGACCATTAGTTCTTGTAACTCTCATGGTCATTAGTTTCTTGTAATTCATATTACCGTTAGTTTCTTGTAACTTATGTAACATCTATCACATTCATCTACCCATATTCTACCCATTGATTATAGAAGACTTCTTCACCTATAAATAATGGTGTTTCTTCATTGTGAAGGAAAGCAAGAAAAATGTGAAGTGTGAAAAATATTGTAGTGGGTAGTAGTGAAAGAGAGAGTTAAGACAAAGAAAATATTTTAAGTCTTTAACTGTACTCACTATGAAAAAGAGAATATTTATCTGTTGAAGGAATGTGTTCTTATGTGGAGTTTTGGACTCTTCAACTAATCTGGAGTTGTTCAAAGTTGTTGGGTTGTTGTATCCTGGAGGGGACAAGTCAAGAGTGATACTACTGGATCGGTGTAGATTATGCCGCAGTGGGCTTGAATCTTCTTAAAGAGAGCGATCTATCCGCGTCTCGGCCTTATTAAAGATTTATTCATTCATTTTTTGTGATTTTCTTTTCAACTGTAATTTATTGTATTTGTGGTATATTACACCAACACAAACATGGTAATTTATTACTCCCTAGGTCCACTTTTAATTGTCATGTTGTGTTTTTCCAAAGTCAATTTGACTAATTTTCAAAGTTAAATTAGATTACATTAATTCGATATTTTAAACAAAAAAAATTAGAAATTTAAAAACTACACGAAAAGTATTGTAAATTGCAATATTTTGCATATCAATATGGTGAACAAACTACATCGTAAAATGTTAGTCAAAGTTCTTATCTTTGACTTTAAGAAAGGAAACCATGACAATTACAAGTGGATTGATGGAGTATGAATTTTTCATAAATAGTATACAAATAGTAAGGGTAAGCATAAACAAAAGTCTGGATTTATACAATCAGGAATCGAATTATACAAATTCCGGATCTATACAAATCAAGCGAATAGCAAGAATTGAAGAAATTGTAGCCCCAAATTACAATTTTCTTAAACTGTAGCTATAATATCTAATATTGGCTAAATAGTATTATTTTGTATAATTTCCCTGATGGATGAATATTTATTTTTCCATCGAATGCCTCCAAGACAAACGTGATCTTACTCTTTGCATGGGAGTTAGCTGACTAAAATCTTAAATTAATTAAGACAAAAACTACTATTGGCCTAATTATCTTCACAACAAATGCAGAATCAATCAATCAATCAATCTTATCAAGGCCTATTAGTTAAATGTAATTGGTTTTTGGTGAAGTTTTTTTTTTTAATTGAATACCACCATATTCCAACTTTTTAAAAACCTAATCTCAATTATTTTAATTATGCAATTATGTTGATCCTTACATTATGCCTTTCACATCAAAGATGAATAAATAGCGAAAAGTCAGTTTGTCCAGTTCATATATATGTATGTGCTAATTATACTACGTGCTAATTATTGAAAAATTGACTTCCACATGCACAATAAACTATGGCGGAATCAGAATTTTCACTACGTGATGTCAAAGTATAAAGAATCACGGATGAAAAAGTAAAGTGAACTCAACATATAATATATACATAAAAGTTTTGCCTATTATATATACAGTGTAATTTTGAGTAAATGGGTGTCAACAAACACCACTTGGACATAGGTGGCTCCATCCAGTGGCGGAACTAAGTAGTGTCGAGAATTAACCAACTCCTTCGTCAAAAAATTACACCGTGCAAATAGAGTAAAAATGAGTTTTTTTTTAAAAAAAAGATTATATGTGACTTGTTGAATCTTCTTAACCTTTAGAAATATTCAAGTATAGTGGTAAAGGAGGTTAAAAATTAATTTTGGTCATATGTTCAAATTATAATTGTGACATTTTAAAATCGTTTTGAATCCCCTTATATAAATTTTTGATTCCGTGGTCACTACACCATTGCGCGCACACACACATATGTATACATGTTTTTCTAAATAACTATCTATATTTTTCTTTCATTTGGTATTTGATCTTTTAAACAATCTTAATATAGGTGTTTGCTTAAGCATCAAAATGATTGAGGTTGGTCACAATAAAAGGAATCTCACTTAATTAGAAGCTCTATTGAAAGAGACATACTATAACTAATCTAATTTCTAGTCCTATAAATTGGCTTTGATCTTCTCTAGTTGATGTGTGACAGAAAGAAAAAAAAATACCAAGGTCTCTTTCAGTAGAAGTAAAAAATATGTCTACTTTTGGCTTGGCTCTCTTTGTTTTCTGTATTCTAGGTATATTTATAAATGCTAGTCATGCACAATTACAACACAATTTCTATGCCAAAAGCTGTCCAAAAGCAGAGAAAATTATTGAGGACTATGTCCACAAGCACATCCCAAAGGCTCCATCTCTTGCAGCAGCCTTATTGCGACTTCATTTCCATGATTGCTTTGTCAGGGTACGTCAACATTTTATCATATGTTCAATTGAATAGGTCATAAATCGAGTGTCTAAATGAAATTTAATGGGATAAGTTGTCGGTGTATTCTGCTCCAAATTAAGTGTTTCTTTGTTTGCTTTTTTAATTTTGCAGGGTTGTGATGGTTCTGTACTTCTGAATTTCACTTTGAGCACGAAGAATCAGACTGAAAAAGTGGCTATTCCTAATCAAACATTGAGAGGTTTTTCATTCATAGATGGAGTGAAGAAAATAGTTGAAGCTGAATGCCCTGGAGTTGTTTCTTGTGCTGATATTGTTACTTTGGTTGCTAGAGACTCTGTTGTGGTCACCGTAAGTATAATATTTGGTAATATAACTTAACATCGACTAATTAGTCAGTGAGTTCAGAATGAACGTTACATGTGTGTACATATAGATTGAACTCGCAGTCTAATTATCTTCTTCTTTGCATGATAGGGAGGACCTTTCTGGAATGTACCAACTGGTAGAAGAGATGGAAAAATATCTAATGCTTCTGAAGCATTGGCAAATATTCCACCTCCAACTAGTAACTTGTCTAGTCTCCAAACATCTTTTGCCAACAAGGGTCTTGATCTAAAAGACTTGGTCCTCTTATCAGGTAAACTCAATTGAAGTACATACACATTTATAGAGGCGCGACTGCAGCCTATGCACTATTGGTTCGACTGAACTCATATTTTTAAAAGTACAATCAGTTCAAATCTGGAATTTGCTTCTCGTAACAAGCATAACTACGCAAAGTTCAAATCCTGAATTTGTCTCTGGTAACAATTTTCATTTTTCGGGCATAACTATAACAGAGGTTTTTTTTTAATTCTCAGGTGCTCACACCATTGGAGTCTCTCATTGTTCGTCATTTTCAACACGTTTGTACAATTTCACTGGTGTTTTGGGCACACAAGATCCTTCTCTAGATAGCGAATATGCATCCAATCTTAAGGGGAAAAAATGCAAATCAATCAACGACAATACAACGATAGTTGAGATGGATCCTGGTAGTTTCAGGACATTTGATCTAAGCTACTACAAGCTTTTGCTCAAAAGGAGAGGCTTATTTCAATCTGATGCAGCCTTAACAACAAGTGCTACAACAAAATCATTCATCAACCAGCTAGTTAAGGGTTCACTCGAAGAGTTCAACACCGAATTTGCTAAGGCAATGGAGAAAATGGGAAAGATAGAAGTTAAGACTGGCTCTGCTGGTGAAATTAGAAAGCAATGTGCTTTTGTGAACAAATAGAGAACCAATGTTTGTACTTAAAATTTCAATTATTTGGCTTTATGTTTGTGTCTTCTTGTTGTTTTTCTGGGGATTATTTGTATTAATGTTCCTTTGTATAGTATGTTTGTTATTCTGCTTTTGCAACTTGATTGGGAGCTACAAAATAAAATTCTAATGACAAGAGTCTTTTCTTCTCCATTACTCTTAAATCTCTTCTATTTTCAGAAATTTTGTTGTACTAATTACTCCTTCCCAATTTATGTGAAGGAATTTCTAGTACAAGCAAAGGGTCAAGAATATATATCATTTTTTCAGAAATAAAAAATAAATTCGAGATGCTCTTCAGATCTGCACATTGCAGGGCCCATTTCTAGAAGCAGTGATCACAACAGGATTTTTTCCTATACTCGAGGGTCGAATCTGAAACCTCTAATTAAGAAAAAAAGAATCTCAATCATCCCACCACAACTCATAAAACAGACGAAATATATGAAGAAAGCATAATACTTGGAGAAGAAAACATGGAAGACTTCCTCTATATATGTGTGTACACAAATCACAATAATCTAATGATTCTGATCTGTTGGTACTTGGTAAGTTGGTGTGCCATTGACAGATTCACTTCACCAAATAAACAAGAACTATAGTTGAAAATGAAAGCAAATGCTAGAAAAAAACAATTTTATTATAATTTGATATAAACATTATTTTTCGTTAGTAATTTCATTGCTTTCTTGACCGGACAAACACCAAAACAAGAAGCAAGTTAAACTCAACTTGACAAGTAATGCAACTCGCATAATCAGAGTTGAGATTATAGTACCATATAGTCAGGGGGGCGGATCTAAGGGTTTATTTTCAAATCCTATCGTACGCACTATATTTTTATTTTTCAAACCCCTTAAAATAAAAAATTTAAATTCGCCACTACATATAGTATAATATATAGATCATTATATCCGTACTAAACGCTTACAAGGAGAAAAAAGAAAAAATTACCTAAGCACACAACTTATTTTACCATATTTTCTAAAATTTCCTACCATTTGAAAAAATTATAAAAATCTCTACTCTCTCCTATTCTCAGATACATTACTTTAGGAGATGTATCGAGACGTACGTGATGTATTGAGATGTTGAGTGATGTATCCGAAATCGAGACGCGATGTATCGGGACATTTTGGGATGTATCTAGATTCCACCAAATTTAAGGAATTTTTGTAATTGAAAAAGAGTAGAGATAAGATGTAATTCACTCTTAATACTATGTGATTTGTGTAAAATACCGAAAACGAAAAGAAGTAGAAGGAAAATAGGAGTGTAAACAAATAAATTTGTCATATTATGGACGGGCCTAAAATACCCTTCAAGTATAGGGAATGGAACAAAAATACCGTCCTTCCACCTTTGGGCTCAAAAATACCCTTCCATCCACCTATATGGACCTATATTACCCTTTCACTTAACATATTTTTTAAAAGTAACAATTAATAATTTCATTATTGATGTGGCGGCCTTTAATTGGCTAAAATTTTAATTAGCCAAAAATACTCTCCACCATTAAAGCTTCTTCCTCAACTTCACTCTCCAAGCCCAGCTTCTTCTCAATGGAGAAAAGCTCAAAAGATTACCTTTCCATCAAATTTCAAATCTAATTAAATAAAATAGGAAAATAGTCTACTAATTCAAGATTCAACTAAAATGAAAATGTCTAAGAGTGCTTCAGTAAAGTTACATTCAACGGAAAAACATGTAGCACTGGGACAAACCTCACTGCTGTCCTTCTTAGCTTGCAAAGTAGCAACTATATCCAATCATTTCTCTATGTCAGGATCTTTGCCTGCGTAGAGTGAAAGAGTAGTAGTCAACTGTCCACTTGTTAGCAAAGATAACAATATAAAAACATCAAGCAGTTAAAAGAGAAACTCTCAAAATGACTTAAATTGAACACTTGATCGGTGCGATTTGTTGTCTTCTGTTTTCTACCCAATTTCTGGAATTTACAAATGGAGTTTCGCTAATTTGTTTATGTGTCATGGGCTGAAGAGCTGATTTGAATTCCTAAAGATGGTATTTTTGTTAATATTTTCACACAGTGAACTGCATTGCTCTTCTTTATAATAAAGTATAGTGTTTTTTTTTACTACTTGAATTTAGGGATTAATGTT
>NW_006239663.1:141956-151110 GCF_000226075.1 Solanum tuberosum | reverse complement strand
GGGTTGGGGGGGGGGGGGGGGGGGGGAGGCGAAGTAGAAGAACAAAAAATGGGAAAATGGAATCAAATGAAGCTTTGGCCGGCCATGGATTTATATAGAGAGAAGAAGAAGAAGAAGTTTGAGCTGAGAGTGACAATGGAGAAACGTTTTGTGCGTGGAGGTGTCCAAAATTATATTGAAGGAAATACTAGGTGAATTAAGTATTCACATTAACCTTTTATTCGACTATTCGTGTCAATTTTCACGCATCTCGACTATTTTTCATGGAATATCCATCACCTCCGTCCTCCTATTACTAGCAATGACCTCGTACATTAACTTTTAATTTGATGATCCTAGTGTTTGTGTCAGTTTTCACATATCTCGATTAATTTCACGGAATATCTATCACCTCCCATCATCACTAACGGCCTCGTGATTTTCAATCACTTCATTGTTTGCTAGGATTTAATGAATGAAACGTCTCGAAATGAATACGAAGAGTTTGAACTTTACATTATATAAGGATAATTTTTTCTAGAAGAATATCTCGTAAATTAATTTGAACTCTACGATTAAAAAAAGAAGAAGTAACTTTAGAGGAGTAGAATCAACATTATTAAGTTGTAATTTTTAGTGTAGATCTAGACGTAAGATTTTACATATTCAAGTTTTTTTTTTATAGTTGATAACATTTTTCAAAATATATATAATGTCACAAATATGTAAGTTAAAAAATTTGAAGTATTTGAATTACTTTTAAATTTCAATTCTAATGTAAAAATAATATTACTGCTGGCAGAAAAAACAACAATAGACTTTTCTCTTTTCTGTTTCTTGATTCTCTTTTGCAATTTGTTTTGCTGCTGCATAATAGCGCGTGCTATATAGTCACTCATGTTTTAAAAAGTTTTTTATTCGGTGTTGGATATATGAGTTTGATTAATTTAGTATTGTGCAATGTAGGGATTATTCGGAGGTAGTGCTCTCTATCAATAATATTTCTATATTCAGGACTTGAAATTGAGATTTTTGATTAAGAAATGAGCAATTTCAACTGCTGCATTGCATCCTTTAGTGGTCCTTTCTTGCTTATTTAATTTAGCTGAGTACACCCTAGGTGGATCAATAGTGTTTCTATTTACCTTTCAACACAACTTGAACTCTCAATCTATCGATCGATGGTGAAAATGTCAACCATTTAAACAAACAAATTTGTTGTATACTTATATTTAAATCATATGCTTTATATTACGGTTTTTAGTATTCAAGTCATATATTTTTAAAGTTATGAGTTCATATCTATTAATTATTATAATATTACTAAATTTTTACATATAAAAGTAAGTTTGGAGTTGAAAATATTGAGGTAAGATGAACGTGACATAGGACATCGAGTCCGCCCTTGCTTAATAATAATTGTGATTTTATTCTACCATAATTTATTCAAATAAAAACAAATGTCACACACAACGCACACATATATAACATATTTTATACCATAAATTTTCAAAAGTCATTTTTTTTTTGGAAAATCTTATGTCAAGTCAAACTATCACACGTAAATTAAACGAAAAAGTAATACAAATATTTATTTAGTAATTATTAATAATAATTGTCTTTCGGGATGACTCAATTGGTTTGTAGAGTAGTCATCTAAACATATGACCTGGGATCACTCCCTCTTCAATGTCATCTAAGTCGAATCTGTCGCACACTTTTCTAATGTGATTTACATATCCTATATAATTTGCAAAAAAATTACACAATGAGGGATTCACCTAATGGACATAAAATGTTTACCCAAAATTCAAATACTATGACAAAGATTATAGAGATTACGTGTTATCCTAAAAGTCAAAAAATAATACTTAATTAATAATTGTTTTGTGGATGATAGGGCTGTACAACATAGGTGAAGTGACAAGACAATAATGATTTTATACTGAAATGGGAAATAATAGAAAAAAAGGAAATAAATGACCAGACAACAGAAAAAGAAAGAAAAAAGGAAATGGAAAATACTATTATACCCTTTGAACATAAAGGGGTTAATTAATTAATTAATCATTTAATTGCCTAATTCAAGAGCGTGCACACGCTCCTATTTGTGGCGCGTTAGTGACCACATATTGACCAACGATTTACTGGGAGGTTCACATGTTTGTAATGCGGCTCCTTGTGTAACAAATTTAACTAACCGGTGGTTATTTCCTTCTTACCATTTTTTTTCCTTTATAAAAATTTAAAATTTAAAATTTAAAAAAATTCATGTTAGAGATAATAAAAAAATAAAAAAATATATCAAAATATATTTATGTAAAATCTAGATAAGTGTTACGAAGGTGAGGATAGGATGTCGGAGTGTATGGACCGGTGGAGGTGGTGGCTATAGAGATGGTGGTGGAATTTTCAATAAAGGATTTAGAATGTAAAGAGTTAAAACACAAAGAAAATCAATCGGGTTCAACATGTACGGAAAATATTTATGTAAAATCTAGACAAGCTTTATAGAGTGTATGGGTGGTGGAGGTGGAGGTTATGGAGATTGGAGATAGTGGCGGTTCAAATTTTTCACTAAGAATTTCAGATCATATAGAAATAACACACAAAGAAAATCAATCATGTTCAACATGAAAATAAAATATTTATGTAAAATCTAGATAAACATTATGAAAGTGAGGATATGATGTCGGAGTGTAGGTATGGTGAAGGTGGAGGCATTGGTGAAAATCGAAATTTCACTAAGGAACTAAGAATACAAAAAGTTTAATGTACGAAGAATTTGCATATATTTTATTCTATTTGGATCTTGTTTATGAGATTACGTGAATATAACATTATTGTTGTATTTATCAATTTAACGTAAACACTTGATGCAAATAAATTTTTATCGATATGATAATCTTTTCTTTTTCTTCAAATTAATAACTTTATAGGATACTAATAAGATAAGTTCGAAATTGCCGTCAAAGTTTCAAAAGATAGACAATCATTGTTTGGTCAAAAATATATGTCACTTTTAAAAATTGTTAACTTTAATTTTTTTTTCTAAGAAGACATGCATTCATTAATTATTCATTTAAAGAGGAGATAAATTTAGTTAAATAATTTTCATATTAATAATAATAAAAAAATCATAAGAAAATTATGTGTTTATAAGGTAGGAATGAAATATGTACATATGTTATTCTTCTCAAATGATTATACTGAATTTATTGTTAATGTCCAATATATATTCATAATCCTCATAATGTCATTCTACTTGGAGAAAACATGTTTAAGAAGTCATTAATTAATTCTTAATTAGTGTAAAACGATTATGTTTGCTTTTAAGGCTTATTAATTTAAATAATAATGTACTAAAGAAGAATGAACTTTCTTGTAAGAAAAAAATAATCAATTGCCGTATGAGATTATCATTTAATATTTGTTTTTTTTCTTTAAATTGACTAATTCATGGAATAATTATGATGAGGTTTATTCCTCTAAACCTAGTTAAGGTTGTTTGCATAGTCTATAAATTAAAAAAAGGTATACATATTTTTAAAGGATTTTTTAAGTATAATTAATGCACCCGATTAATAAATATTAACGTTGTATAAAACTCATTTAAATTGAAAATGCTCGCAATTTGAATTGATAATGGAGGGATCCATCCGTCCCATAATATTTCTTATTATAGAGTATAAGACAAGTTTTTAAAAATTAAAAAAGATAGGTTTTTAAGGATTTTTTTTGTAAAATTTTTAGATTGGTAACGCACTGACGTGGCTAATACAAATTCACATCATTAGGACTATTTAAGTTGAAAATATTTGAGGTACGATTTGAACTCGAGACTTATAATTAAAAGTAGAGTTACTCCATTCCCATCACATCCATTCGGCTATATATGCATATTCCAAATTAGGTAAGTAGCCATGGAATATCATATGATGAGTTTTAAGACAAGGTTTTTCAAAAGAATAATATTTTAAAAAGTAGATTTTTAAAGGAATTTTTTGGTAGTATATGTAATACATTGACTCGATTAATTCAAATTTACATTGAATACGACTTATTTAAGTGGAAAATGTTCAAAGTTTGAACTCTAGATATCTGATTAAAAGTAGAGAGAGTCCATCATCGATCTATCTATCCACACTAAAATCCTATCGTGATTAAGATATTTCATTTAGACGAGTAAATCTATCATTGGCTAGAAAAAAAAATTAATTTTCTTTTTTTGTTATTACGTATTTTTTAGACGAGTAAATCTATCAAAGGCATTGAAAACATCGTTTTTTTATATTACCGCACAAGCTTGGACTGGACCTACCTCCCCCTAAGAAAATATGAACCAAAAATTAAAACAAAAAGGTTTCCTCAAATTGCTTGAGGCTACAAATGTAGAATATAATATTTGGGCACACAATGGAATATTTCAATTTATTAATTTTTAATTTTAATTTTAATTAATAAGAAGTGATGATGTATTGAATATATTTGCCCTCATCAAATAAAGTTGTATTATTCACCTTGAAATTTACTATTGTCTGATTCGAATATAAATTCATAATTGTGTTTCTTCATCATATCATTTCTTATCTTTGACATGAAAAGAGAGGAAAAAGAAACTAGACAAGCATAAGTAAAGTTGACAACTCAATATTAGAATACAAACTTATCTCCCTAGTGAATAAGAATAATAAAACATCTTGTAATCTCATAAGTGGAGTTCGAGGAGGATAGAATACACGCATATCTTATCTATCTCTATAAGGTAGAAGATTGTTTTCGATATACCCTCTGCAAGGGAAAATCCTTTGCAACTTTCTAAAAGAACAATAAAGATAGTTTAGAAATTATGTAAATAAAGTTTTATTGTTGTTACAAACGTTAAATGAGAGTTTGATATTTTGTTTGTAACATTGTAAAATATAATAGTAAGAAATGTCAATTAAAAAGAGCAATTTTGAAGCCTGCTCTCCATTTCCACCGTTGATGCAATAGAAGCCCTTGACTATGGTTCCAAGAGTACTTACGTAAACAAAAAGAAACTAGAATTTTTAAGCTTATGGAAAACAACCTCGGCTACTACGTAAATACTTTTTGAACCTCTATACTTGTACTCATGGAGCCGACTTCATACATTCTTTTACATATAGAAATAGTCATGTCAATCTTCTCGTTTATATACATCGCCATCCAACTATCAATACCTTGGTCATGATTCCGATTTCTACGAGTCACAAATAACGACATGAACTTGTATGTATAGTCAAATTACATTTCGAAGAATCAATCACATATGTTAAGAACACAACGAATTAGAAGGTGGGCCTATAAGCAGTCATCCTTTGAAGAAAACGGAATAGCTACTGGGCTCGGTCCATGGTTTTGATATTAGGGCCAAGCCTAATTAGGCCCTTTTGGACTCCAACACAATTGATCATTCTATGTTTCTTTGAGCACTATAAATACCATCAATATTATTATTATTACACTCCCTACTCCTCTCTTCTTCATTCTACCATCTAGTCATGTTTCAATGTACACTAAGTTTTTCCATTTTATTTAAAAAGACGAAAAATACCCCTAAATTATTTTATTCCAACTAAGAAGTGAGGATAACTTTGAGTGAACAAAGACAATTTAGATTCACAACTAATGGTATAGTCACAAAAATAATATACAACATCAATGAAATTATATCTAGGTGTGTGAACATTTGTGGTATTGGGATTTTTCAGTTCAAAAACCAATGGGATGTCTCTATTTAAGGTCAATCTGCTATTTGTTGTATGCATATGCAGCAGAAGAAAGATAAAATCCCACATGCAATATTAGAAAACGAACCATCAAAGACAAACTACTCCATAAAAATCCTTAATTCCATACCATGTAGAGTAATACTCCAGCTAAAATTAAAACTCAAAATGTAGGCAAGGAAAAGCCAGGCAACGAGCCCGTGGATTTCCTCCCACTCAATATCTTTCATGTCTTGGGCCAGCAAAGTAGAACAAAACAGCAGACTAAACAAAAAGCTTTCTAACATGAGTTCATAAAAGAAAAGTCCCTTTACTGAGAAACTCCGAGCCACTTTGTGAAGTTGTCGAACTCTGCATAATCGGAATCTGAGATCATGGTCTTGTACCACGAATGACTTGCACCCCTGATTGCTGATGCCTCCTCCTGCAACAAAAATATGGACTCAGGAAAAACAGTGGGAGTTGTTCTTTATAGAGGACACAAAAGGAGACACCTATAAGATGTTATTTTTAGTACAAAGAGCTATGCAAGTGTAATCTATGATTCCGCATATAAATGTACAAGATTATAAACAGGATAAGAGGAGCTTCTCAAGCATAAGAGAAACGCCAAAAAATAATACAGTAGATGCAGCATTAAAGCAACATCTGTATTACTATCTAAATACCATTTCTAATCTCCAAGCATCTAAGAAACTTTTCTACACTTGACCAAATTCACATAATTGCCAAACACAGTTCAAACAGTTTTGATTGAAGCTTCTAATGCATGAAACACTACCATTTCTAATCTCCCAAGCATCAAATAAACTTTCCAACACTCAACCAAATTCACATAATTGCCAAACACGGTTCAAACAGCTTTGATTGAAGCTTCTAATGCAGGTAACACTTGTTCTTAGCTAAAAGCCCGAAAAGGAAAACTTCCCTATACTTGTATCACTACAATAGTAATAAGCATCCAGAACACGCAGAACACGACTGAACCAATCAGGACACTCGTATCACTACAATAGTAATAAGCATCTTCTTAGCACGTTCAAGTGACATACTAAACGGAGCATAACATGACCACACCAAACCCTACCACTACAATAGTAATAAGCATCTTCTCAGCACATTTGAGCGACATACTGTAAGGAGCAGAATACAACTGAAACAAATGAAATATCATAAACTAATCAAATTAATAATTAAGGTTTGCCATGTACAAAAACAGTGGTTCTGTTCACAAGGGATAAATAGCACAAAAACCAAATCATTATTAATCAAAACAAAACCAAGATTAGTTATTAATCATACCATTATTTAGTACTCCTACATTATCTACTTCAATACTAAACACAACTCTATGTGCAAATATTTGATTTTTCTTTCTTTAATCATTCGCTTCTACCTAGTTTAACATGATTCAATAAACAAATAGTTGCAATTACTTGTTTAACTATGTATGCATTAGATTATCGCAAATTATAAGATTAAGCAAAACTTCTAAAGATGATACCTTTGTAATTTGATGTCTCTTCTTGTCGAGCTTCTCCTTCTTGGCCTTGACACGCTGTGCCTCGGCCAAAAGGGACATCCTCCTGGCAGTCTTTGCATAAGGATTGAGCTTCAGCAATACGTTCAGGTTCTTCAATGGATTCTTCTTCAAAGTTGCCCTCTTGTTAACATCCTTCTTGATTGGTCTAACAACAGACTGCACCTCATCAGAATTGATAATCCTGGCAAGATCAGCATTCACCATCTTTGGCCTTGGCAACAAATATCCCTTCTTCTTCAGTGATGGCTTATCGAATGTACCATAAATGCCATCCAATTTCTCATAAGCACATTTGGTCCAGATAATAAACCTACCAAGGTGACCACCTGGAGCAAGCTTGAGCAGATTCAAACGATCAACATGGCAGATTTCAACACCAGGAATGTTCCTGAATGCCTTCACGAGCTTAGCTCCTTCAGTTCCATACACAATCAATGGACCTTTTCGGGAAATGTAACGACGGTTACGCATTTTTCCCTTTCCTTGGCGAATAGCATGGCTGTCCTTGGCCTTCTCAGCATCTGGGTAAGCACCAATTTGCTTCAAAGCTTTTATAGCGTTGCTAGTCTTCTCAATACCCTCAATTGAATCGGAAATAACGAGAGGTAGCTCAGGGACCGATTCAATACGGTGACCACGAGCGAGAACCAATGAAGGAACGGAAGATGCAGCAATAGCTGAAGCAACAGCATACCTTTTTTGGTTAACAGGGATCTTCCTATGCCATCGGCGCCAGATCTGCGTCGGAGCGAACATCCGTCCACCACGACACATGTTACCGAAAGCTCCCTGTCCGGCACGGTGAGTACCACCACCGGGAACACGAGGGATACGTGACACAGCACGTCCGGTACCCCATGACTCAGCAGAGGTCTGGTGACCGGCTTTCCTCGACACTGCATAAGGTTGCCGGGCGTTTTTGGAAATGTTGGAGTGGACGTAGGTGACCACATCAGGACGGATCGGAGCCTTCATTACGGCGGGAAGGGGAACGGCGGCGCTGTCAGTGGCCATATCATTTTCCAGGCTTTGCACGGTGGTGGTAGGGATGGCGGCAGCGGTGGCCATTGCAGGGGGAGGGGGGGCTGCTAGGGTTTTTCGGTAGAAGTGCGAGTGAAACCTTAAAGAGAAAATTAGGGTTTAGACCTGAAATGTGAATATATAGCATTTAGAGAAGAATAGATATAGGAAATGGGCCAAGCCTGAATGAGATGTTGGGCTCAAGCCCACGACTCTTGTAGTAAACATGGACACCCGACCCAATTTGATCGATCGATATTCTCAAAAATGTTATTTTTTAGAGGAAATTACTCAAGTAAACAAACATATACTAGTTAATTAGTTAAAATAGCTACAGTTTAGCTAATATATAATTCACCACTAACATTTAGAGCTAATTCCATGGGTTGCGGTTCGAGTTTGTATAATTCGTCACTAACAATTCTTCGTTTGATTTGTATTTGTTATATGACGGTGATTTCCTTTAATTTTTCAGTTTAATCATCAGATACATTCAATCTTTTTTTGTATAACTTTTTAAAGTTTGTATAATCGTGTAGTTTTCGAATTTTATATTACTTTTGTATAATGTAATTTGTATAAAATAATTTGTAAAACTGTTTAAGGTTTAGATATTTGTATTTGTATAAATTTTTATTTCGATTTTTACCATATTTGTATCAAATACGGATGAAAATAACTCAATTATAGAAATACACGTGAATTATACAAATGTACCTGCGAATTATACGGGCGAGGTGCGAACTATTCAAGCGAGTAAGCTATAGCTACAGCCCGTCAATATGCAAACCATAGTTAAGGAGTCTAATAAAGTTTATTATAGTGGCTATTTGTGAAATTTTCTCTCATATATATATAT
>NW_006239663.1:123718-133032 GCF_000226075.1 Solanum tuberosum | reverse complement strand
ATATTCCGTTCGATGTATGATGCCAATTTGAAATCCAAATTAATTTGAATTGGCATGGCATGTTTGTCTAGACTTTTTCATTCTTAGAATATTTTGATTTTTTCACGTGTGTGCAAGCTTGTCAATAGCTTCTGCAATCACTTTACATAATTTATTTAACTGATTTATACTTGTAGCTATTTTGGGGGAATACATGTAATCCCCAACTCGGAGGCGAAAATCTCTTTCGATTTATCTCTGGCTCTCTGCTATTGGTTTTTTATATAGCTAGATCGGACCTCCACTTTTCCTCTTTTACTTTGTATACAATGTATTGAATAAAGTTTTAATAAGAAAATTTCTTAATTATTAGATGAAGAAACAATACATTCGAACATTACTTATGATAACTCTTTTATTTCATGTACATGTGGTTTCTATTTGTTGTAAAATTAATTTTGAATTCTTATTTTGTTTCATCTTTGGTTAGACAAAAAAAATTGTCTATACTATACTTAGCTTTCTATTTTGTTAATTTAAGGTAGGAAGGTAATTTCATACCCTATCTCCTTGTATATTTTTCCACAAAAATATGGCAAAATTAGAGGACAACAAGATTTTTTAAAAATGGAATTTGCATAAATTGATATTGAATTATGTTTGATAACACTAATTAGAGCTTAAGACTTGTTATTCAAAAGAAAAAAAGAAAAATATGACATACAAATGATCAAGTGATATATTGTGTATGCTAATGTATCTTATCCATATCTAATGTATATCATATGTAGTGATGTTATCCATATTATATATTTGACATATATAACTATACAAGCGATAAATATATAATATGTGAGAATATAATGTTCTTCAACTTTGAATCTCAAGATCATTTCAAATTTAAGATGGAAGTTCTTGAGATGTTCCTAAGCTCTTGGGACAACACATAACATAGAAAATAATTATATAATTTCACAAACTCTAATTTAATTTTGAAGTTTTAAAAGCTTTATCAATGACAATTTTTTTTACTTAACCTATTTAACTTGCCCTTACTGTCTGAATCTAATACTCCTTCTGTCCAACAATATTTATCCATTAATTATTGATTTGCACATTTCTTAAAAAAATATAAATAGAAATGTAATTTTACTATATCACTCTTTGAATGTAATCAATACAATGTCTTGAAAAATGTAATAGGAAAATGATTATAATCAATGACAATGGTAAATTAAGAACTGAATGTAAAGGCAGAACGCATAAGCGGCCCCTTGAACTTGTAAGTATTTTCCTTATAGACACCTTAACAAGGACACCTTCCTATTGAACACTTAAACCACTCAAAAAGTGTACCTATCAGACACACCTGTCTGACTTGGCACTTATCGTGTGAGGCACTCCTTTTGAGCGCGTGAAGTGAGAAAAAAAAAAGCTGATGTGTCTGATTGGCACACTTTAACATACTTAACAGTCAAAATCTTCCCTTTTTATTTATCCAACCCTAGATTCTTCCCTTTTATTTATTTCTCATCTCTCTCTTCTCCACATCTCACCATTGTTGCTACTACAGTGGAGATCAAAAAAAATTTCTTCATTCGTCTTCTTCACATCGAAGGAAATGTCCAATTTGTCGATTTCAACTTTTTCAGATGCAAATGTGTTATGTCGATGTGGGGTCAATGCTGAATTGAAAACTTCATGGACACAACTTAATACAATAGCAAAAAAGATCATATGGGATCTATTGAAAAGAATCAAATCCTATGAACAAGAGAGGAAGCGGTCAAGAAAAATCAGGATCATATGCGTTATTGCACTCGTGATTTTCGCTATATGGAAATATTTATGTTAGTAGTCTTTGAGTGATTGTATTAATAGTCTTGTGTTTCTGTTGTACTGATTTTGGAAGAAGGAATGGAGATAAGTTGTTCATTAATCTATCATATTGCTCATCTCCGCGACGCAGAGGCATCTTTAAATTCCCATTCGCACACAATTGCTAGTGTTCTGCCTCAAACTCGCTTTGTTTAATTAATTTAGGAATCCCTCTCCACGACGCGAAGAGGGCACAGAGTGCTCTGCCTGGAATTTGATTTCACGAGCCAAATTATAATTCCTACGGAGATGCCTTAAGTGACGTTTTTTCAAGCTTCTTCCTTGCTTTCTTCACCTCCAAAGAACAATAACCATACTAAGTGAACAACATAATAACATTAAGCTCCAAACAAGCATGAATGTTATAATGTACATCAAAAACATCACAAAACATATTAAAGCAGTCTCAGTATTGTTTCCTGCTTGCATTACATATTCAAATAAAACAACCTCTAAGTGTACATCAAAAACACCCAAAACATATTAAAGTAGTCACACCCCTCTGTTTTTGCTCTTGTTGCACTAGACGTTTGCAGATCCACCCTTTTTGGACTTACTCATGCGTTGTAATTGTGGAGTGGTGACAACATCTTTACCCTTCCATTTCAGTCCACGAGGCTTATAACCAATATCTATGTTTGTTGGTGTTGCACACTTGAAAACAACTGGAGTAACAACTCTTTCACCTGTTGTACCAGGCTGTATACAAGAAACTAAAATAAGTGTCTATTATCAAAGTAGATTATAAATAATTGAAGTTGGTTATACTCTTACATTTAATGTTTGTCTGCCACTTATATCATCAGTGTATGTGCCAAATCCTACAATCTTAGGCCTTTTGTTTCCTCTTGTTGATGTTGATGCTCCTTCTCTTCCCCTACCTCTTCCTGCATGTTGCCCTCCTGTAACAGTTGAAGTATCATCACCTCTTCTCCCCCTGCCTCTTCCTCTGCCTCTTTCCCTGCCTCTTCCAGCTTGTTGAACTCTTCTAACAATTGAAGTATCATCACAGATAGAAGTTGATTGTTGGCCTGAGATGACATGTTGTGATGGTCTCCAAGTTGGTGGCTGGCTAGAACCTACAGGTTGGCCTGAGCTTGGTGGTTGGCTAAAGCTTGGTGGTTTCCTTGAGCTTGGTGGCTGGCTAGAACCTACACTTGAGCTTGGTGGCTGGCTATAACCTATAGGTTGCCTTGATCTTTGAGGCTGACTTGAGCTAGCAGGTTGGCTTAAGCTTGCAGGTTGGGTTGAGCTTCCAGGCTAACCCCTTGCAGAAGATTTAATAGTGTAAATAAGAAAAAGAAAAATTGTATTGCATTTTATCTATTTAATTGAAGTAATTAAAGGTTGGCTTGAGTATTACCACATATTTGCAGGCTTTATTATTATGGCCTTGTTGATGACACTTGGAGCAAGTCATTTTTACACCTCTTCTGGACAACTTTCCATACTTCTTTCTTAGCTCATCCTTTGACTTTCTTCTGCATTTTGGTGGTCTGCCAGGCATTTGCTTTGGTTCAGGAGGCTCAATCACAATATCACTAGTGTGAGGCCACATTTTCATATTAGGTATTGGCTGGATAAAGTAATTATAAGCCTTCATGAAAGTATCTTTTCTATACCAATGTACAACATGATCTTCAGGGTCTTGGCCTGCATGCTGATAAGCCAAAACAACATGTTGACATGGTATGCCTCTCAACTGCCAGGTTCTACAAGTACATGTCTTCTTTCTGATATCAATAATATGCCTATAATGACCATCTAAAATTTCATATCCAAATTGGCCATTGAACCTAACTTGACAATCTCTAGCATAATCTTTGTTTTCTTCAAGTACTAAACTTGCCATAGGAGAAATGTCTGATATCCAAGTGTCAACAAATTTTCTCATCTCAACATTTCTATCCATTATCTTATGTCTAATCTCCTCTAACATGGTGATAATTGATTTATGTCTAGCAGCTAATATCCAAGAATTAAATGTCTCACACATATTATTCTCAACAATATCACACTTAGCATGCTCCTTAAAATATGCTTTACACCATGTCTTTTTTTCATAATGTAACAAGTCTCCACAGATCTTATTACCAAGTTTATCAAGTTTATCCATTTCATCTTGAAATTTTACCTCAAAACTTGATTTTGCACATCTCCAGAATTGTTTTCTTCTTTCTTCTCCTCTCCAATTTTTCTGCCAATTGGACCAGATGTGTCTAGCACACATCCTCTGCTCACAATCTGGCAGCAACTCCATTATGGCTGCTACAAGACCCTACATATCATAATAATTGAAATTTATGACTAATCATAATTAAATAAATAGGCAATGAGATCAAAATTAAATAAAATGAACATTAAACTAACCTTTTGCATATCAGACATCACAGTCAATCCATGTCCAGTGCCTAAGTTTAGATCTTGTATCAAGATGCTTTGTTTCTTGATCAACAACTGCCCAAGCAATTGGAAACATTTGTTGATTTCCATTCCTACCAATTGCAACTAATAATTCACCCTTGCAAGCACCCTTCAGAAAGCATCCATCAAAACCAATGATTTTTCTACATCCTTCCAACCAACCTCTCTTTAATGCATCAAAACAAACATAAAAGTAAACAAACATATTCTTTCGTGGAGTAGATTTCCTGTCTATCCTCACCCAACATGAACTACCAGGATTAGTCTGTTTTATCATGTCTGCATAATCACACAACCTTGCAAACTCCATCTTCCAATCACCCATAAATTCCTTGAGAATCATCAATTTTGCCATATAACAAAAAGTTCTTTCAACATACAATCATGTCTTCTTCCTCACCAAATCTTGAATTTCCTTCAACTTTATATAAGGTTGAGAAACTATTCTGTCCCTAAACTTATTTGCAATAAAGTTAGATGTACACAACTTGTTTTTGGTTGTGGTAGGGCACTGATGAACATGATAGTAATTCTTAACAATAAAGTCACCAGAGTTTTTGTCTAGACTAGCATACAACAACCATTTGCATTTCTTATGCTGACATTTAACTCTGACTCTATGTTTTTCATTAGGCCTCAATTTTAATTTGACTTTATATTCCACAGCATACTCTGCCACAGCCTTTCTAAATTCTATGGCATTTTTAAATATCATACCAAGCTCAAATATAGCAACTACACAATCAAGATCAAATTTAACCTTTTTACTTTTTCTTCTAGCTGGTAAATCAACACCTTCCACAGCTTCAGGATCTAATTCATCCATACTGTCATCACTATCTAGTTCTGAACTATCAATATATTGCTCATCTCCCCCCAATCTTCCTACATACCTAACAGCCTTGTTCCTTCCAATGTCTTCAAATCCTCTATCAACACCAGCTACTCCAAGAATTATTTCCTCTGTAGGAACATATTTTTCCCTCTGCAATTTGGTTCTCCTTTCATTTCTAAGAGTTCTCAACTCTTCATCAATCTCTGAGTCATCATCATCAGGAATAGCAAACTCTTGTAAATCATCACTAATATCCCAATCTGTTTCAACACCTTCAAGATCTGATGCATTACCTACACCAACTTCAACATTAATATTCTCAGATTGGGCCCCTTCATCCACATTAATATTATGTGAGTTTTCTACTCCATTCTCATTAACATTTTCACCAATTGTTGGCCCACAAAGATAACTTGTAGGGACCCCATCTTTAATAACCTCTACCTCATCCACAACATGTTGAACATACAAGTCCAAAAAGTCACCATCACCTAGGTCTTTTATAAGGTTTAGTAAGCTGAAATCGTTATCCACTAAGACAAAGTTATTGGTTGTAGGGTCTTTAAAATAAAACCCACCCACAGTAACATACCCCAAATCTCTAGTATAAAAAAGCAATTCCATTAAAGAAAAGTGGTCTTTATCGATACCTACATATTCCACTTCACTTTCCCCTATGTAAGTGAGACCTCCACCAGATATGCCTTCCACAAATTTACCACCATGGTGAAAGCGAGTTACTATAATAATATCCATAAGATTCCCTGGGAAAAAAATTCAAATAAATTCGACAAATTACTGACAAGAAAACCCTAAAAAATTTAAACTTTATTCACATATGTACAAAACATCATCACTGTAGTAATGTACAAAATAGACGCTATATTTAAAGGGGAAATTGACAGCAATAGTCATAGAGATTCGAAAATGAACTTACTTCACAAGATTGAACACAAAATCTCCTAGCTTTCTCGAATCAACCTTAAAACACAACAACAAAAGTTATTTCTTGAATCGACCACGCCGTAGGAAGAAAACATGAAGATTATTGATCAACTTTCTTGAATCGACCACATATTGAGCGGGAATCGTGAAAGAAATTTCTAGGGTTTTTTGGTAACACATTTTGGGGATTTAGAGAAATGACTGAGGGGTTGGGTGTTTTTGTGAATGTGTATTACCACGTAGGATTAGATTTTTCCACGTAGGAGATGTGTATGTCACGCGCTCCACCTTAAAACAAATGCCTCACACGATAAGTGCCAAGTCAGACAGGTGTGTCTGATAGGTACACTTTTTGAGTGGTTTAAGTGTTCAATAGGAAGGTGTCCTTGTTAAGGTGTCTATAAGGAAAATACTTACAAGTTCAAGGGGCCGCTTATGCGTTCTGCCGAATGTAAATTATCCATTGATTTCATAAAGTGGACAAGTATTGTTGAACGTCCTAAAATAGTATAGTGAAAAAAATTATTGTTGGACGGAGGGAGTAATACCTTATGATTCTCTGCTAGAAATTGAAACAATATATTACACTGTATTGATTACATTCAAAGAGTGATATAGTAAAATTACATTCAATAGGAAAATGACTATATATATATAGTATAACTTACATAAATCTCATAGTGTAAGACCTAAATTACATTATATCCCTACTCTTTTCTATTTTACAAAAATCCTTTCAAATATCAGTCATCCGGTTACATTAATTGTGATACATTATACAACTAGTTTGTTGAGATTAAAAAGGAAATTAAATATAAAATTAAATGTCAGTTTCCCAAATTATGCAAATTTTAATTAATGTCAATCTCTCCCAAATAACAGCTCCAAACAATCAAATTTTTCTTCTCAAATTCTATCCTAAATCATAACAGATTAAAAAAAAAAGTCGACAATTTTATATAGTTATGTATCATATACAAAAAAAAACTATGAATATGATATTACACGGATATTTAATTATTATTTTTATAAGCGAAATAATACCTTTTTCAAATGAAAATAATAATAATAATTAAGGGTCTAATTACTTCTAACTTTATAAATTTTCAAAATGTTTTTGTTTCTTTTTGTTCATAAAATCTTTTTTTTACCCCTATGAGCTCTCCATCTTTGCTCCCTTGGTAATTTAAACCCACAATCTTTAAGATCGGAAGTGAAGGTACTTACCATTCGAGCAATTCTCATTCATCTTTTGTCTATAAATCATAGTTTTATTATCTATATTTTTTTACCAATCAAAGAAAATACTCCTTCTGTCCCTATTTATGTGACACTTTTCATTTTTTGAGAGTCAAATAATTTAAGTTTGATCGGAAATTTATGCGTGAAATCTCCAATTTTTTTGAAATGAAATTCATATATTTGTAAACTATAAAAAAATATTATAAATCATAATAATTGACAATTCAAAATAATTAAAAGATACATAAAAATAAAATAAAAAACTGACAGATTAAAATATAATTATTTGAATATCAAAATCCGAAGAGTAATAAAGAGTAACATCATTTTTTTTGGGGGAATACATAATTACCCCATGGAACTTATACCCTTTTTTTAAGTAGACACCTTAAGTTTGCGGGAGTCCTATTACCCCACGAAACCATCCAAAAGCACAATAAATACATCATTTTTTCAACATCAGTGCTCTCAATCCAAGAGCGTGTGCCACACCTCCAACCCATTTAACAAAGGCCGGGTTTTATCCTAACCCATTCATTTTTTAACCCATAACCCAAACCCAAACCCAAAGAAACTTCCAACCCATTTCACTCTCACCTACCCTCGTCTCTCTCTCTTCAACCGATCAAAACCCTAAGAAATTTCATGAGGCAAAGCTAGTTGGTAACATTGTTTGTTGAAATTTGTTGAATATTGGTGGCGGAACGAAGAAGTGAAGGCTCATAGGTTAGTTTATTTTACATTATAAGTGAATTTTGTAGTGATTAGTCGTTAGTTTATTTACATTGTTTGATGCGTATTTCGTTTGTTGTCATGTTGTTGTTGTGTATATTACTCATCTGTATTATTGGGAAGTTGGCCTGTTGCAGTTGATGTGTATTTCTTTGTTGGGTTGTTGTTGTTGAATATTGTTGTAACTTTCATTGATTCAGTGTTTCTGAGATCTGTTTGTAACTGTGTTTTCAGGATTTCTTACAATGTCATTTGTTCTTATAACTTTGAGATGGTATCATGGGGGCAAAATTGTGTTTGGTCCCTCATCTGATTATGTTGGTGGGTCTGTGACTGAATTCTTGGAAGTAGACACTGATCGAATGTCTTATTTTGAACTGAAAGGCTACATAAAGGACTTAGGATATACAACAGATTGTTCCTTTTTTATTAGATCTCCAATCGATGGCTTTTTTGTTGAAGTTAAAAGTGATAAGGTTATTTGTGACATTTCCTCTATGTTTGAAAATGGGGATAGAATGGATGTTTATGTCTGTCATGAGGTTAATGAGCCAGAAATTGCTCCATTGGCTTTGGATTATGTCCCCCATGTGATGGACAGTGGTGTAGGTGGGGTAGGTGGGGAATCTTTTACATCTTTTAATGAAATTGAGTCTCCTGTTGAACCTTCTAGTCCTTCTTCTGAACATTTCAACCCTTCATCTCAGCCTTCTAATCCTCTTGGTGAACCTTCCAACACTTCATCTCAGCCTTCTAATCCTCTTGGTGAACCTTCCAACACTTCATCTCAGCCTTCTAATCCTCTTGGTGAACCTTCCAACACTTCATCTCAGCCTTCTAATCCTCTTGGTGAACCTTCCAACACTTCATCTCAGCCTTCTAATCCTCTTGGTGAACCTTCCAACACTTCATCTCAGCCTTCTAATCCTCTTGGTGAACCTTCCAACACTTCATCTCAGCCTTCTAATCCTCTTGGTGAACCTTCCAACACTTCATCTCAGCCTTCTAATCCTCTTGGTGAACCTTCCAACACTTCATCTCAGCCTTCTAATCCTCTTGGTGAACCTTCCAACACTTCATCTCAGCCTTCTAATCCTCTTGGTGAACCTTCCAACACTTCATCTCAGCCTTCTAATCCTCTTGGTGAACCTTCCAACACTTCATCTCAGCCTTCTAATCCTCTTGGTGAACCTTCCAACACTTCATCTCAGCCTTCTAATCCTCTTGGTGAACCTTCCAACACTTCATCTCAGCCTTCTAATCCTCTTGGTGAACCTTC
>NW_006239663.1:114533-116573 GCF_000226075.1 Solanum tuberosum | reverse complement strand
TTGTTGGGTTGTTGTTGTTGAATATTGTTATAAGTTTCATTGATTCAGTGTTTCTGAGATCTGTTTGTAACTGTGTTTTCAGGATTTCTTACAATGTCATTTGTTCTTATAACTTTGAGATGGTATCATGGGGGCAAAATTGTGTTTGGTCCCTCATCTGATTATGTTGGTGGGTCTGTGACTGAATTCTTGGAAGTAGACACTGATCGAATGTCTTATTTTGAACTGAAAGGCTACATAAAGGACTTAGGATATACAACAGATTGTTCCTTTTTTATTAGATCTCCAATCGATGGCTTTTTTGTTGAAGTTAAAAGTGATAAGGTTATTTGTGACATTTCCTCTATGTTTGAAAATGGGGATAGAATGGATGTTTATGTCTGTCATGAGGTTAATGAGCCAGAAATTGCTCCATTGGCTTTGGATTATGTCCCCCATGTGATGGACAGTGGTGTAGGTGGGGTAGGTGGGGAATCTTTTACATCTTTTAATGAAATTGAGTCTCCTGTTGAACCTTCTAGTCCTCCTTCTGAACATTTCAACCCTTCATCTCAGCCTTCTAATCCTCTTGGTGAACCTTCTAACACTTCTTATCAGCCTTCTAATCCTGCTGTTGAACCTTCCAATCCAAGTGTAGAAAGTTCAGATGATGAATCATATGATGAATCAGATGAGAGATCTGAAGTGTATAGCAGTGAAGAGAGTTTAGATAGTGATGTTCATGAAGAGTATAGGGATTTTAGGGCTTCAAGAAGGCATTTCAACAGGTCAAACAGGAGAACTAAAGGCACAACTACAGAACAGATTCATACTACTGAAAAGGGCCCAGATATAAGATATGATGAAACAAATGTTGGCAGTAATGATAGCTTATTAGGTAAGTTAGGGGGTGATGAACCTTACTATCCTAGTGATGAAGCTCCTAGCTTTGAATTAGAAGAAGAAACAGGATAGGGATATGGTGAAGAGGTTGAACAAATTGTTAGAAAGAAGAAAAAAACAGAGTTATTTTTTATCCAACTTCTGAGAAGATTGTTTGGGAATTAGGTTTGGTGTTTGCAAATGTAAGAGAATTTAGGGAAGCTGTAACCAATTATGCAGTTCAAGAAAAAAATTACAAATTAGAGTAAAATAATGTGAAATGAGCCTGGAAGAGTCAGAGTTAGGTGCTGCAAAAAGGGTTGTCCTTGGTTATTGGTTGCAAGTTTGGATAGCCAAACTGATTTTGTGGTTAAAGCTACAACCCTATCCATATTTGTGTGTCTTCAACTCATAACTATTTGTGCGATTCAAGGTTTCTAGCTGTTAGATACATGGATAGAATAACTGAGCAGCTAAACATCAGAATTATCAAGTTGCAAGAGCTTATTAGAAAAGAATTGGATATTCAAGTTGGAAAGACAATAGTGAGAAGAGCTAGAGCTAGAGTGTTAAAAGAGATTATGGGTGATCATATTGTTGAGTATGGTAGAATTTTTTATTATAGAGATGAGATTTTAAGAACAAATCCAGGTAGCACTTGTATTGTTAAAGTTGGAGAAACTACTGAAATTGGGCATAAAATCTTTGAAGGATTTTATGTGTGCTTTCATGCTTTAAAGAAAGCTTTCTTTGGAGGTACTAGGAGATGTATTGGTCTAGATGGATGTTTTTCTCAAAGGAGTGTGTAGAGGTCAGTTATTGGTGGCAGTTTGCAAAGATGGAAATAACCAGATGTTGCCCATTGCCTGGGCAGTAGTTGAGGTTGAGAATAAATTTACTTGGGCATGGTTTTTGACTCTAGTGAAGAATGATCTTCATCTTGGAGAAGGACATGAACTTACCCTGATTACTGATATGCAAAAGGTATGTCCTTGGTTATTAATATGCATTCATCTTATATTCTATATAATTTTTGATTCACATTAACTCTTTTATATGTTTATTTTCTTTCTTTAATAGGGACTGGAAATTGCAGTGGAAGATTTATTACCACTTGCTGAACACAGGATGTGTGCTAGACATGTCCTTGAAAATTGGTGCAAAAGTTGGAAGGGAATA
>NW_006239663.1:107723-112951 GCF_000226075.1 Solanum tuberosum | reverse complement strand
TGTGTTATTTACACGAGAAGATGATACCAAACTATATTTTGGTGCATTATTGGGTATCAATTGTGTTTTGCCAAGTTTGTTTATGCAACTTTCTTCTTTGTGACATTTAATCAAGTTGTATCAACTTCAAATTTTCAGTAAGAATGAAATGAAGTTCTCATTTTGTCACAATGATTGTCATTCTGATTATTCTCTTTCGATCAAGTATGAAAGGAAGTTGGCAGAAGAGATTACAATGTTCTGTATACTGTTAAATGGTCACAATATCACACAAAATAGATGTATTATACAACCAAATATCAACAAAAATAACAATGTATTACACAACCAAATAAGCTTGCCTTAAACCAGAAAAAAGAAGCAACTACAACAAACTTCCAATGTATTACACAACCAAAACATAAACGAAAACAACAAATAACAACTAAGGCAATTCCAATGGCATACAACTACATTTTCCAACATTTACATTCTTATTAATGCCTAAAATCAGAAAAAACACTGCGACAAACACTATGATAAGCTTCCAATTCAAGATGCTACTTTTCATTTTCTTCTTCTTCTTGATTAGCTTATCATGACATACTTGATCACCTTTCTTCTCCAACAATTTCATCTTCTCTTTACTTTTATAGAATTGTAATGCTTCTTTCAATTCCTTAATTCTATTCGCCAATCTTGGAATAACAGATTTGGATCGCATATCAATCTCCTCAAGATCCCTCCATCTAAAGTACTTGCATGAATTTTCCTAAAATAGGCCATACACAGTGAATTTATTGAAATATTGAACAAAAAAAGAGAGTAAAGAAATATGTATCGAACTTACACGAAAGCGTGGACAGGACCAAAATCTTCTAGCTGGGTTGTCCTTAGACCACGAAGTCTGCAATTGCATCAAGTCTCCATGTTTGCATCGCATTGTTAAATGCAACATTGGATCGTTCTCGTCATTACAAATGCGATTCAAGCTTGCATTTGACATCTCTCCCTCAAAACCTAATCATAGGAAATTGATTTTAACAGATTTTTAAAACAAAAAAAAATGAAAATAAAAAAATTAGCAGGAATCCAACGGCTAACAATGGAGAATTTTGGGGAAGATGGTCTATTTAATGAAGAAGCTAATTCAAATTGGGAATGCCACATGGTGGTTTAACATTGGTTGGATGTTGTTTTTTTATTCCTTGACGCGCCCAACCTGCGTGACAACACTGATGGGTGTGAAACAGGTCAAAATGATGTATTTATTGTGCTTTTGGATGGTTTCGTGGGGTAATAGGACTCCCGCAAACTTAAGGTGTCTACTTAAAAAAAGGGTAATTATGTATTCCCTCTTTTTTTTTCATTAAGTTGTTAGTGAAAAGTCTCAAATATTTGACCCTCTATATGCATTATGCACCACGTATATCTCTTCTCAATTCTTACTCTTCCTCTGCTTGTACACAAAATTCTTGAAATCAAAGCAGAGATACACCAATGGATATTCGATTATCATACAGAAACATTTCTTCTCACGGTTTATGGTCTTGTCCAACAACACAAAAGGGTCTCAAACCTTGTTGTTCAGGAAAAAATTCTCAGCAAAATGGTGATTCCAACAGCAATTCAGGTTGGGTATTTCACTTCAGTGCCAATTTTTTTGAACATTCATTGATATATAGCTTGACCCTTTTCTTGATTTTGTTGAAATTGTTCTTCTTTAGTTGCATATCAGTAGTTTTAGATCATTTTGACTAGTAGCTGGGTTGGCCCTTTTCTTGTTATAGTGTAATCTGTCTCAAAGTTGTAGTCTTTTAGTTGCAAGTCAGCAGCTTTAGACAGAAGAATGGTGATTCCAACTATAAAAACAGTAAATGAGGTTGGGTATTTACTTCTGTATCAAAAAAATTGACCATGGTATTTGGCTTGGACCCTTTTCTTGATGTTGTTGAAATTGTTGTTCTTTAGATGCATATCAGTAGTTTTAGACCATTTAGACTTGTAGCTGGGTTGACCCTTTTCTTGTTATTGTGAAAATTGCTGCAAAGTTCTAGTCTTTTAGTTGCAATTTTCAATAGCTTTAGACAGCAAAATGGTGATTCCAACAGCAACACTCAGGTTGGGTATTTCACTTCAGTATCAAAATTTTTGACCATTCATTGATATATGCCTTACCCTTTTCTTGGTGTTGTTGAAGTTGTTGCATATCAGTAGCTTTCGACCACACACTAGTAACTGGTTCGACCCTTTTGGGCCTTTTCTTGTTATTGTAAAAAATGCTGCAAAGTTCTAGCCTTTTAGTTGCAATTCAGTATCTCTTTTTAACAATTCATTGATAAATAGCTCAACACCTATCTTTGTTATGGTGAAAATTGCTGAAAAATTATAGTCTTTCAGTCGCAATTCAGTTGCTTTAGACCCGTTCTTTGATATTTGCTTGACCCTGTTTAATTCTATTGTTGAGGCTGTTACCAAATTTTGTTTTTTAGTTTCTGTAGTTCAGAACTGAAAAGCTAAATTTGCCCTTTAGTCTAAGCAACGGATGGTGGTGATGAACTGCTAGAAAGCTTATGTATGGCTTAGGATGCTTTGAAAGATGCAAGCTTTACCATTTACTACATGGATTATAGTGCAATCCTTGCAGGTCATGGTTACAGAGGCCAATCCAGTATTTAAAGTCAGTAGGTGCACCTAGTGGCGGAGACAAGATTTTCACATATAATGAACAAAATTAACCTTATATAATGTTCAGATGAACCCCTTTCTGCCCCTCTAGCTCCGTCCCTGATGCACCATATACATCCCAGATAGTTGGTTCATGATATACTGGATCTACCGCTGATTGGGAAGGAGTATTTGCAAATTTGTACTTTAGGGGAAGTGTGTTGTTCTAGCATTACTATATGCTGTATGATTGGAATCAGGATAACACGGATGTGGTTGTTAGAATTTAACCACTGGCTGTTTCAAAAAGACAATGTTTGCTGTTTACAACCACTGAGTGCCAATTTTGTTTAGGGAGATCTTTACTGGTTTTAGAGACCTGAAAAAGAACAAGAAAGAAATAGCACTAAGTATCAATGTTATTTGGATTCTTCTTCAGAAACTACTCGGGATTGTGTTGACTAAATCTATTTCTGACCTCTTACTCCTGTGTATTAAAGGGGAAAGAGGTTCGGACCCCATACTCTAGAAAGAATCAGCTTCTTAATCCAATCTTAGTTTTGCTTTTGTAGCATTCCTCATTCCTTGAGAATGAATCTGTTTGAGGATCGAGAAATGAAAGGAGAAATAGATAGCTTAGCAATAGAGTTGGAGACGATGGAAGTTTGGAGGTTTTAGGGCTGCTAAGGCATTATAGTTGGAAGTAGTATGCTTAGGCTTCAAAACGAGGACTCCAATGTTGAGAATGATAAAGAAATTAGATCTGAAACTTGAGTAAGTAGGCAGCAATTAGAGAAAAAGGAGGACGAGGAGAACAGTAAAGAAGAGAAAATCTGTCTCCAGGAATTTCATCATGAAATTCTTGGAAGCTCAAGCAACTGTTTCACATATACTGAAACTTAGACAATATCAACCTTACATAAATGTCTTATATTCTCGCACTGCATCTTTACATGAGCTGCACAAGTCCAAGTTATAGTTCCATGTATCCTAGCAGGGTGGTGATGAGTTCCTATAAACAACAACAACATACCCAGTGAAATCTCACTAGGTGCGATCTGGGAAGGGTAGAGTGTACGCAGACCTTACCACTACCTCAAGGAGTTCCTATCCACCTCCTCAAATAGATGGACACATGCTTTCTACCTAGTATAATTGTTGAGATAACTTTTACTAAAGCAGCTCTCTAGAATAAAAAAAATACGCTGCTGCATACTCACAAATTATTTGGATCAGTTGAATAGCCTACTCGAGCACCTAAGAGGGACAGACTTGAAGCTTCTGCCTGCTACATTGCTCCAAAATACTATCAAAATGATGTACATTTTTCATTTTATACCAAAAGTTTTAACTACTTTAACCATCAGTTGTTTAAATAAATCTGCTTGTTCTTTCCTTGAAACATCTGTTGATCCTTTCTAGCCATATTGTCCATACGATGCATACTCCAATTGTCCAAAAAAAGGCTTCATCTGTTTCTCCATCTTTTGTCCTTAGCTTAGCACTGCCTCCTTCAAGGTCCTAGGCTTAACCCAGTGTACACCAAACAAGTTGAGCAACATGCACTAGACTGCCAGACTTCACTGAAATGCAAGATGGTGTTGGAGGGTGCTTTCACATATGTAACGTCTGTTGCACAAATTACAACCCCTCCTAGCAAATTGTCCTGTGTGAGCTAGCTGGCCACTTTTTCTAGAGTGCTTTTGTGGTCCAGGTCATCTTGGACACTTTTTCTCATTGTCCCTTCGCTGTTCAACAATTTATAGCAAGAGTTAAACTGTAAATCTGCTGTCCTTTTTCGTTTTCCACCATAGCTTATCTGTTTCTATCGGCCTTGGCACCACTCAGACCGTGAGATAATATTTTCTCCAACTTTGGTCCATTAACCTCCCATGTGTCCTTAATTTCATTGCTACTCTAAAAGTTCCAAATTGAAAAAGAAAATATGTTTTCATCCATATATTATTGATGCTTTCTCTGTTTTGAGTATCCTGTTTCCCTGATTATAATCATTATTTACTACCAGCAGTTTGAGGACGTCCTAATCAATCATAGACATTAGTTGTACCCCGGGATCTTTGGTCAGTCGGAGTCCTAGTAACAGCTTGGTGGTATAATCTTCGACAGACATGTATATTGACCAACCTCATTGGGACATCTACTATGTGGTTGTGTGTTGCATATTATAAGTTTCCTCTATAAGGGTGTTTATTAGGACAAATGGCTCTTATATGTTGATTAGCTGCAGTAAATCTGTTCTATTGGCTCATGGAATGTTAGCCCTATGTGTCGGAAGCACATAAACTTGAAAGAGGTTGAGAGGCCCTCTTACTTCTAAACCGATTTTGGTTAGGTGACTTGAACTATTTATTTGTAGAAAAAAAAGTAGTTAATCGGAATCAAAGTAAATAAGATAATAATGGAGAACAGTTAACATAGTATGGTCATGGATCTTAGGCTGTAACTTGTAACTTGATCATGAGCGAATTTGTTGATGTTGCACCCATGAAGTATGGGAAGTGCCAAACATTGGGAACTGCCTGGAAAGCTGGTAGAGATACACACAATCCCCCCCGCCCCCC
>NW_006239663.1:100113-106365 GCF_000226075.1 Solanum tuberosum | reverse complement strand
CCCCCCCCCAAAAAAAAAGAGTATACTGAGATACTGGTGTTTCCTTCTCAAAATGAGACGTATGGTTCCGATTTTTACTGATTGAACTGGTCTGACTGCAGTTTTGTTTCTGTGGCAAATCTGACTAGCTCCGTCCATTATTTGATTGAATTATTCCAACTGGTTAGGCCGGTCTAGATAAGATGAGACTAAGCAGAACACAAAGAGTTGGATTGAAAGAGCTTATGTGATGGATAAGAGAATCAGAATGGCAATTAGAGTGTGTTATTGGGAGAAAATAGCGCACACAAATAAATTCACAATATATATAGGAATATAAATGGACACTAACATGAGGTAATCAACAAGAATAAAAAAAAGAGAAACAAGGACACAAGATTTTAACTCTAGGTTGAGGTATGGTACTCGCGAAAAAGTGATAGTTTAGGTGTGTATTTTACCTTTAACTCTAGGTTTTATTTACTTAAGAATTATATAAAGTGGAGGCATTTGCTGGCATCTATATGCACCTTTGGTGAAATGTTGTTACAGAGTTGAACTTGCAATACCTTGTGTTCTTTTAGGAAGTGATTCTTTCTACTTGTGGACTTAGATCTTAGTATTGTTAGTTAAACAACAACAATAAGTACGCTTCAGTCCCAAGCAATGTGAAGTCGGCTATATGAAACCTCATTGTTACTTCTAAGCTCAACTCGTGTCATCATCATACCTAATTAAAATAAAAGTGAAAAATCACCTACATGGATTATTCTTCCTCCATTTTAGCTAAGTTTGTTTTACCTGCTTTGAAATGTTTTTCCTTGAGCCGAGGGTCTATCGGAAATAACTTCTCTACCTCCCAAGGTAGGGATAAGGTCTGCGCACACTCTACCCTCCCCAGTACCCCACTTGTGGGACTACACTAGGTATGTTGTTGTTGTCATTTTAACAAAGTTTGCATTTGTTAGAATATTCTAGGGTAATGCCAAGAAATTGTAGGTCTTTCGAGATAAACTTCACTCCATGTGATTTAGGTCTACCTCGTAACACCCTCCGTCACCATAGTTTCCACACTTACGAACCGGTATCTGTAGGATGACACAAGATATCACCAAGCCATCTTAAGCGGCCTTTTCTCATTTTATCCTCAACGTGTACCACTTGCACTTTCTTGCACCTTACATACTAGGTAAATTCAGTATGAATTAACATTATTTTCCCTTTGTAGGTGATAAATCCTCAACTGATTGGGACAAAGCCTGGTCAAGCTTCAGGAAGCGAAGCAGGAAGAACATCTTCTCAAACATCTTTTCGCAATTCTCTCCAAACAAGTACGTAACATGGAATCCTAAGCGTTCTGAATATCCGTTATCTGAAGAGGTTGATCCTATTAAGAGAGCAGAGAAATCAAACCTTATGCTATGGACAAGTCCACAATTCACTCTTGTTGGAGCAATTGTTATAGTCACATTTCTTTTGGTCTATTCCATTCTTGCTATAACAAAATGAGCTTTCGAAATGTAAAACATTGCTTGATTTTAGATCGATGCAGCTACGTGTATAAGTGAAGAAAATATCATGGTCAATTCGTTTAAAATTGTATAAAGTATGTAAAGTTGTATCAATGAAGAAAATGATAATTGTCTGTCTTTTGTGCTGCTTCAAGTCTTGTGAATAATATCTGTTTATCACCTCTGGCTGCTAGAAGAGAGAAAAAATGCTACAATTTCTCTTGACATTTGAACTCAAAAGATTTATTTCAACTGAACTGCTTACTACATGATTCATGAAAGGCTTGAACAGATGAATACATGCATCAGAACATATATTTCAACAACAACAACATAGCCAGTATAATTCCACAAGTAGGGTCTAGGGAAATTTGATGTATGTAGACCTTATCCCTACCTAGAGAGATTGTTTCCGATAGAACAATTTTGAAAGAAATGTTAAAGAGTAGAAAGTTATGATGAAATAGTGGAGAGAAAAATACTAACAATAAAAATAGTAGAATAACCCAAAGTAAATAAAACAACCGTAGTAATAAAATTGAAGAATACGATAATGCAGGCATAACAATAATAATAATGGTAATGGAACCAAAAGGTGCTTCAGACTAGAATCATGTTCTACCACATGAGAAGGGAGAAAAAGCCCCCACTACCTACTAACTATCCTAATCCTCGACTTTCTTGTTCTCCTATTTAGGATCATGTCCTTGATGAGCCAAAGATATGTCAGTTAACTCGAGAATTCTCCCGAAGTGGATGAATTTCCTTTGTCCATAGCCTAGATTTGCTGCAGCATATACTTTGTACAAACCCTAGCAATCATATTATGACACAAAATCTATTTTTTTTCCGATATATTTCTTTTAGGAGACGAACAAGTTAACGAGACTAATGAGTTAATCAGCATCCCTTATGGATAGATCCGACCCGATATCTTTAACATCTAACACTTCCCAAAAAAAAAGAGAGATACATTGAATTCACATCACATATATGGAATTTTAACAAATTATTGGTCTTTCCTTATTGACTTCAAACTTTTCACTTTTATATTTTCTTAGAGAGAAGTACTTTGACCTGTCTGCTTCTCTCCTCAAGCAGAGCTTTCATTGTTCTCACAAAGAGAAACATATTAATTTGTTAATGGAGGACATGGAAATTTAGAATTCATAAGATTAATTTATTATGTCTTGTAATTTATCAGATATTTTCATTTTCACACGTATGAGATCTGAAAATAATTTATCTTCTGTTCGAATTGTAAGTGGTCATATCAGACCATTTTCCTATGGCTATTTACAATTTTGACTTATTAAAATATTCACTATACATTAACCATGAACAATTATTATTATTATTATTATTATTATTATTATTATTATTATTATTATTATTATTATTATTATTATTATTATTATTATTATTATTATTATTATTATTATTATTATTATTATTATTATTATTATTATTATTATTATTATTATTATTATTATTATTATTATTATTATTATTATTATTATTATTATTATTATTATTATTATTATTATTATTATTATTATTATTATTATTATTATTATTATTATTATTATTATTATTATTATTATTATTATTATTATTATTATTATTATTATTATTATTATTATTATTATTATTATTATTATTATTATTATTATTATTATTATTATTATTATTATTATTATTATTATTATTATTATTATTATTATTATTATTATTATTATTATTATTATTATTATTATTATTATTATTATTATTATTATTATTATTATTATTATTATTATTATTATTATTATTATTATTATTATTATTATTATTATTATTATTATTATTATTATTATTAACTTGAGATCGTTACACAAACAACATATACAACTTAAATTATGATGGGTCGTTTAGTATGATGGACAACCATAGATAGTTTTGAGATCAAAATTTAGTATTGTTTTATCTCTTGTTTGATTACTGCTCCTGAGATAATTTATACTAGGATTAGTAATTAGAATCATGATAAGTTATCCCTATCAAAGTAACGGGGTTAGTTATCCCTAGATAAAACAATAAAAATGATAAAAATACCCTTAAGGTCACCCGGACCTTTTTCTAGTAAATAAGGTGAAGAATATTTTTTTTGTAAATAATTCTTCTTAGAAATTATGCCATGTATATATTTTTAATACAACAAACTAAACAATTAATATGAAGTAATTTTAATATAACTAATCTCAATCAACATATATAACGAATACCAACATAACCTACCTAACCTGTCTTCAAACCTGATGACCCCTTACTATTGGAGTCAAAGTTAAAATTCCCATGGCCGTGTGCATGTCATGTCAATTATTGACTTGAAACTTTTTCTTTCCTTGTAATAATTCAAATTATGGTTAGTTTTTTCTATAAATAACTTCACATCTCCTAGTTCTATATATGTGAAAGAAAGAAAAAAAAAACAAAGATTTTCATATTTATAGGCTGAGATTTTCTCATTTTTTAAATTTAGAATTTATGAGTTATCAACCAGCCATGAAGGACATTGTTGTGAGGGAAAAAAAAGAAAGATTTCCACCAAAGAGAGGGAAAGTTAAGGTTAAGATAGTCAAGTGTTTTGTGAAGTTTATAGAGAATATTGTGTTTAGGAGATAATCTAAGTTTTGCGTCTTCTGCTTAGCTTGTATAATTATATGTACGTATTTTATTACATGTAGTCATTTCCTTGTTCGTTTTTATCTTTTCGATATGGTACATTAGTGGTTATTTGTCTAGTTAAAAAATGCATTATGTAATGTTGTCATTGAGGTCATATATATAAATCAAACATTCCATAAGCTTCTAGAGATTAATGCTTGGATACGACAAGTTGCTTGTGCTATAATTCAAGGACAATCGACAATTTTTTTTTAAAATATGCATGTTCTCTCTCTTTCTTTGGTATTACCTAACGGGGTTCATGTATATTTGGAGTTATTTTTTATTAATCATGTGATATTCAAAATTCATTATGGTAGGATACTTGGATTGTTGATTCAAATTTGTGTTGTTTAATCCAAATTTTGTCTATATGACCTTAATTATCATTTTCAGTGATAGTGATGTACACATGATTTTCACAAGTGATATTAACATTTAAATAAGTACACAAAGAATAAATTACAATAAAACATCATATATATGTAAAAAGAAACACAAGTAGATTACTAAAATTCTCCTAGACAAAATTTTCATTTTCTAAAATGTATTATCATAGACTCGTTAGAAATAGTACTAAATACTTCTTTTTTATATATATAAGATATCGAAAAAAGATCACTCAAAAAGTCATTGTCCATTCAATTTTACAAATTAATCTTAATCAATTTTATCATCGAAAAAACTTTCTCAACTATAATAATAATAAGTATACCAGTTATTAAAACTGATAATTACATATTTAGTAATATTCACATTGGAAAGTTCCACTTAGAAAGACAAAGCGTATCCTAAAAAAGGAGATTTTGTATACCAAATAGAACCGAAACTCAATTTTTTTAATTAAAGATAAAAGAGTACGTATCGCCCTATCGCCATTTATCGGTACAACAAGTATACATAACTTGAGCTTTCCATTGACATCAAATTAATTATGAGAAAAAGAAAACAAGAAACAAGAGTCAGTTATGTCTCCATAATGTAGGGACAACTATTTCAGAAGCCATAACCACTAATTACTCAATAAGATTTTATGTTTAAATGTCATTGAATTGTGAACTTATTGATATATATTCTTCAATGGTAGAAATTTTATGTTAAGGTTAATGAAGAAGTTAGTGATTTTCTCCTTCTTGTTATTAAATAATTGTATTCTTGCAAATCAAACAAATAAAAAATATCAAATACATAACAAACTAAAATATTAACATTTTAAATAAATATTGAAAATGTGGCTAAGGGGTCTTATTAAATGTCAAAATACTGACATTTTGAAAATTTTCCCAAAACAAAATAGATAAAGGAGGAAGTGGAAGAGAAGAAAATGAGTATTAGCTCATAAGTGTTTTCAATAAAGTGGTTTTTATTAGAGAATATTTTATCACACAGTCATCTTTTGTTCTTGTTTATTTTAATGACTTCCATCAGATGAGGAATTTTCAAATTATCATTGAAAAAGGAAGAATTTTCAGATTAATATTAAAAACCTTTTAAAGTTAGGTTACCATTTGAAAAATCAACTCAAAATGAAAGTAATGAATAAGTCATTGAACAAAAAATGGAGACAAAAGACTAATCATCACTAACTTCCATTATTTAGCCAAAACCAAATATAAATTTTGTTAGTCATTCAAGGGACAAATTACTATGCATGTCTCCCTAGTTCTTTTCAATTATAGATTTGGCAAAAAATTTAGTCAAAAAATTACGTTATATATTAATGTTGATTATGTCAACAGGATCAGTTAATAAAGGTAGGGGTGTACATGATCGGGTTGGTTCAGATTTTTCAAATATCAAACCAAATCATTTGTGTCGAATTTTTAAATCTATAAACCAAACCAAACCAATAAAACTCGGATTTTTCAACTTCGGATTTTTTTGGATTTTTGGGTTTTTCTGGTAAAGTATTCATACAAACATATAATTTACTTGTACTTCAAATATTTCTCCAGTCCAACCAAAATACAACTATCTAAGGTGTTTCTTAAGAAAATAACACAAAATATGATATGAGTAATGACACTAAAATATCCAACAAAAAAATAATAATAAT